>NC_058522.1:600000-900000 GCF_904849725.1 Hordeum vulgare subsp. vulgare | reverse complement strand
GGAGGAGAAGGAGGAGGAGGAGAAGGACAAGAAGGTCCTTGGCCTTCTCCTCCTCCTCCTCCTCCTTATCCTTCTTCTCTTCTTCTTCTTCTTCTTCTTCTTCTTCTTGTTTCTTTTCATTTTGCCTATTTCTTCTCCTCTTCTCCTCTTGTTGGAGCTAAATTACCTAATGTCTTCCCATCTATGTCGAACAATGTACCAAAAATAGCCTCTCCGATATTCTTTTCAGTGTGCATCATGTCGATATTGTGTGGAAGAAGGAGGTGTTTAAAGTAAGGCAGATCCCAGAAGCATGGCTTGTGAGTCCAGGCGTGTTTTGAATTATACCCCTTGAAATACCCTGGACGCTCTGGATCAGGCTCGAGGGCGTTTAACTGATCCAGGATCAGTTGGCCTGTGAACGGAGGTGGTGCCAAGTTTTTGACAACTTTACCTTTGGTAAAGTTCTTCTTGTCTTTTCTAAACTGATGGTCAGGATTCAGGAATTGTCTATGCAAGTCAAAGCAAGAATACTTCCGACCCTCCTGCAACCAATGAAACTGAAGAGCTGCCTTGCATTGGGGGCATGGGAACCTTCCATGCACACACCATCCAGAGAATACTACTGATAATTTACTAGGGCATGTTCTTATATGTGTAACTTATCTACATCAAATGTGAGCTCATTTCATTTATCCAATTCCTCTCAATAATTTTTACAAGTTTCTGTCCATAGAAGAGCATTGTGAAGGAAGTGCCACTTTGGCATGTCCAAATGGTATAAAAATGTACAGTACTTTCCTATGCCCAAATCACCATCCTCCACCAAATTGTAGATCAATCCAAGCATTCATTTGAGCCTAGATTCAACATCCGTATTTTTGCCAAGTGTGGTACTTTGCAAACCAAGTGCCACCTAGACTCCTTCATTTGAGCTAAAAATTTGCCAAGACAGTCTCCTTAGTAGACGATCATCCTCACTCAAAAATCAGGCCCATTGGCCTTGTGAATTTCCCCCACCGCTAATCAAACACTTGGCTGTTAATTCATGTTTGAGCTTATTTCAGTCTTCTCGTGAGATTTTTCTATTGTATTATTCTTACTAACACCTAACGGGGGAGTGATAAACCCACCAGACATGCCTAGACTTCCCAGAACGCGCGACAATGTCACAGTCACGCGGTGACCACGCGGTTGGCATGCTCGTTTACACGCTCTGGAGTTGGGGCCCTCAGACACCATCCAAACCTCGATGTCTTGCCACCACACCATGTATCTATGATTAAATGGATACTTATGTACCTAAACATGAATTTTGGGAAAAATAAAGAGTAAAGTATAATGCAGCTGCAGTTCAAATTTGACGTGCTTCCATCTCAATCGGTGGAAATTTGTCTTTTTCAGGAGCGGTGGATAAAAGATTTTGAGACCCAACAATTAGGTCAATTGTGCATTAAATATGGACTAGTATTTTAGAAAACTGATTTTGTACAATTTTGCAACAAAATATGGTAGATCCTTCACAAAAAAATTGGGCATTAGAAAAATGGAAAATGCATTTTTCGTCCAAAGAAAATGAAAACTTCCTTAGGCAACATTGTTTTCCATTCCAATATGCACCATTGTGCATAATATGAGATTATTTGAACAAACTATGCAATGAATGTGGTCATAAGATTGATCATTTGGCTTGAAAGCCATGAATCTTCACACATGATAACTCATTTCTAAGAATATTTTTTTAAAATAATTGTCATATTACAAGTTTATTATTTTACCTGATAACTTTGTCACATATAATGACACAATGTGAAAGTTTTCCATTTTTTTGATTTGTTTTGAATTTTTCATGCCCATTTCAATATGCGGTAAAAACGGCGGGTATAACCGTTCCTACCTAGTGGTTGAATTATGGAAAACTTTCGGTGTTTCTCTGATTAAATAGATACTTCTATACCTAAAAATTCATTTTGGAAAACATAAAGAGCAAACTATAAGATAGCTGCAGTTCAAATTTGATCCGCTTCCACATGAACCGGCGAAAATTTGTCTTTTTTACAAGAGGTGGATAAAAGCTTTTGACACCCAACCATTTGGTCAATTGTATATTAAATATGTCCTAGTATTTTAGAAAAATGATTTGGTCCAATTTCGCAACAAATATATGGTAGTTTCTTCACAAAAAACTCATTTTGGGTACTCGAAAAATGAAAAATGAATTTTGCGTCCAAAGAAAATGAGAACTTCCTTAGCAAACATTGTTTTCCATTCCAATACGCACCCCTGTGCACAATATGAGATCATTTGAACAAACTATGCCATGAATTTAGCGATAAGATTGATCATTTGGTTTGAAAGCAATGAATCTTCACACATGATAGCTCATTTCTAAGAACACTTTTTAAAAATAATTGCTATATTACAAGTTTATTATTTTACCTGATAACTTTGTCACATATAATGACACAATGCGAAGGTTTTGCATTTACTTGGTATCAGTATTTTATATGTATCAGTAATTATATGGAGAAGATCCATAGGTTCAACATAATTTCAAGAGCATAAGGAGAATATCCATAGGTTCAACATAATTTCAAGATCATAAGGAGAAGATCCATAGGTTCACCATAGCAGTACATAAGTTCAATATCATAAAAGTGCAGATGCACTTGGATAAATAGTCAAATATGAACTCAGTTTTATAGGTTCAAAGAGCAATTGTTTTTTTATAGGGGAAAGGAAATAACAAAAAGTTGTTTGTTTTGTGAGAAAGGGTTCCTTTTTCATATACTTTCCCTCAATAAATAAAAAATTCAAAACAAAAACCGCTACTATTCAGATAAGAATGACACAACTGCAGTTTTACATTAAGGACGTACCCAAATTCTCGTAGTGGGCCAGCCCATCGTCGTACTTGAAGAATCCATTCATGCCCAATGCTTACATCACTAGTGGGGACAGGGCCTATAGACCCGGCCCGTAAGGGGCTTTAGTCCCGGTTCACCAACCGGGACCAAAGAGGCGGGACTAAAGGCCTAACCTTTAGTCCCGGCCCTATTCCAAGCCGGGACCAAAGGTGCTCGACGTGGGCGCCTCGGAGCGCCCTCAGGGGACCGGGACTAAAGGATCCGTCTATTTATTTTGTTTGTTTGACCCCAAAAGGTACCTTATTTATTTATATTTCAAATTTTATTTTTGAATATTCTTTGATTTGTTTTTAAGTTTTATTTCAATTTTTAAATCTTTGATTTATTTGACAATTTAATCTCTAATCACCCATCCTCACTGCTCTAGCGTAGATTACTCATTTCAAATCGTCTAACTTCTCGGCCGGTCACCCCTCCTTTCAGTGCTTCAGCCCGAGCACGCTTAACTTCCTAGTTCTATCGCCCCTAGTTGCCAAGTTTGCACTTGTTGTCCTCCTGACAATAGTAAGCTATCAATCCTAAACAACCTAGGTTTGATGTCATGTCACATGATTTAATTTTTTGAATTCAAACAATTATTAAAATAAACAAAATAAGTAATAATAATAGTGAATTTCAATGAGAACAACCTAAAGATTTTAAATAAAATTATTTTTTCTTATTTTTATGGAAAAAACTTCTTTTTGCCATAACTTTTTTTACATTTGGAATTTTGAGCATCTGAGAAAACTTCACCGGGCAAGCCCCGGTGAAATCGATTCCCAATTTTCTCTAGTTTTTTTTATATATTAAACTTTTTTTACATCGTATGCAAAAGTTATGGCCGTTTTACATTTTTCCCTTTTTTGAAGAAACGGTCAAAATTCATATCTCAAAATTTGTATACCAACTAGGCACTAAAACCTAACTACATCTCAAAGGATTTTATTTTTTGAAGATTTTAGCATTTTTGTTTATTTTCTACAAAACTAAAAAAGACGGTCCAGGGAGGGTAGAGTTTGAAAATTTCAGAATCCCCTTCAGCCAAGAGTCCAATCATACCCGTCGACTACATTTGCTAGCACCGTCCCCGCCAGAATCACAACTAAGGTTAACCAAGCCAGATTTAACCCTTTCTAACTTTATTTGCTATGTTGAGCCAAATGACCCTGAAATTGAAAAGAACTATAATGAACTCTGAAAATGTTGAAACTTGGCATGGTATCATCATTTCATCAACATAGCTTGTGTTAAAAAGTTGAGAGGGTTACGACAAAAACTGGATGCACTTCGTGTACAAACTGGACCATCTCCTTCGAAGTATCACGGTTTCGGACGAAAACCCATCTGCTAGAAAGATATATTATTTTTTACTTATTTCAACTTTAGACATTGTATGCATTTTGTGCATTCAATATAAACCATTCAAAACCACATCCTAAATTTCGACCCTTTATAACTTCATTTGCTATTTTTCATGCATTTAATGATTTTTTGACCTAAATGACCTTGAAATTGAAAAGCCCGACAAATGAACTCTGAAAAGGTTGAAACTTGGCATCGTATCATCATCTCTCCCACATAGCATGTGCTAAAAAGTTGAGAGGGTTACGTCAAAAACTGGATGCACTTCGTGTACAAAATGAACAATCTCTTTCGAAGTATCAGGGTTTCGAACGAAAACTCATCTATTGCAAAGGGATTTCATTTTTTCGAACTTATTTGAACTCCATACTTTTTGTGTGTTTAAAATACACCATTTAAAGCCACATCATAAATTTTCAATATTTTCTGACTTCATTTGGTATTTTTCATGCATTTACTTACTTTTTTGAGCTAATTGACCCTGAAATTGAAAAGCACCACAAGTGAACTCTGAAAAGGTTGAAAGTTAGCATGGTATCATAGTTTCACCCACATGGCATGTGCTAAAAAGTTGAGAGAGTTACGATAAAAACTAGATGCACTTCGTGTACAAACTGGATCATCCTTCGAAGTATCAAGGTTTGAGACGAAAACCCATCTGCTACAAAGGCATTTTATTAAAATGATTTTAATTCCATACTTTTTATGCATTCAATATGCACCATACTATAACATGTTAAAATCTACAGAAAGTACTAACAAAAAATAATAAAGAACAACAATTAAATGGCTAAAACAACTATATAAGCAAAACAATATTGTTTTAATTAAAATCTAAATTTAAATTATTCTAAAAATAACCAAATAAATCTTACTGTGATAACAATCTAACAGATGACTAGGAGAAAAAAGAATTAAATTAAAAACTATTTGTAAACTCAAGTTATTCACAATTTGGGTTTGAAGAAAATTTGAACAAATTCAAATGTAAACCATTCAAATTTAAAAACTAATTGCACAAACAAAAACTAGACAAAATTTTGAATCTAATGCAAAAAGAATCACTCAAAAAAATTAAATATCCTAAAAGATATAAGCAATTTAAAACAGAAACTACAAACAGAAATAAAATTTAAAAACAGGAAAAAATAAAAATACAAAACCCCTTTAGTCCCGGTTCGTGTCTCGAACCGGGACTAAAGGTCTACCCTTTAGTCCCGGTACTAAAGCCTCCAAACCCTTTAGTCCCGGTTCGAGACACGAACCGGGACTAAAGGTCCCTTTTGAACCGGGAATAAAGACCGACCGGCGCCCTTGTCGTTCGAACCGGGACAAATGCTAACATTAGTCCCGGTTCGTAATGGAACCGGGACTAATGTGTAAATTGAGCTGGGACGGAAGCCCTTTTTTCTGCTAGTGCATACTTTTTTTTGGTGTATGGTGAAGTAACTATTGTACTACATTGCTTGGCATGCCCTCGTCTCGCCTCTAGCTCTCCGCTAATGGCCTGGCCCAACATTGTAGCTCCTTAGAGCAGTTTTGGAAAGGTTGCATGGACAGGTTTTGATCGGTTTTAAAACCTTCTCTGCGGTTTATTCTTCTTCCATGTTTCAATGTGATTTCCGTAACGATCTCATCTTTTTCTCAAATTGGTTTCTTTTTCTCTGTATGTCTTTTCTCTTTGTTCTTCATTTTTCAAATACATGTTAATGTTTTTTATACATGTTGAATATTTTCTTAAAACATGTTGAATACTTTTCTAAAATACGTGTTGAACATTTATCAATTCACATTGATGAAAATATGTAACACAAAACTTTTATTTATTAATGTGAAAAGCATTTTTTTAATGTTTAGACATTTTTTAAAACGCCATGAACATTTTTCTCAATGGTACGAAGTAGTATATTAAATTGTGTAAGAATTTTTCAAACATCTCATGAACATATTTTTTAAACCCATGAATATATTTTTTTTAGAAAAGGAGGTTTGCCTCCGGCCTCTGCATCAGGGCGATGCATCCAACCATTTTATTTAATGAAACGAAGCAAACATTCAGCGGTTCCGAACCAGGTCCAAAATAACAGAAAATTACATAAATGGATAATAAAAAGCCACAACCGGCTACAAATATAGGCCTAGATGCCTAATCATCTATCCTATTAGTGGACCGCCATCCAAACCGGTTGTATATATCTCGTGCTACCATCTCTCATCGGATAGACCAGGTAACCAAAGGCTCCCTGATTTTCACAGGTGTGAGTAACGACCATATACGGATCCACGCCGATGCCGTGTGGAGTACCTGCAAGAAATTGACATTTGATAATCTGTTAAAGTTCACATCATTTCTGCAATTCCAAATAGCCCAGATCAATGCACATGCTCCTATACGAATATGTGTGGCAATATACATGTTTACCCCATTTAGCCACGTCCCAAACAACGTATCAATGCTATCCGGTGGTGTAATGTTGAAAGCTATATGGACTGTTTGCCATAGAATTTTAGCAAGTGGGCAATGAAGAAAAAGGTGTTTGATAGTCTTCTCATGATCAGAGAAGGAACAACGTTTATCCCCGCCCCCCAATTTCTCTTAGCCAAATTATCTCTGGTTAGAATCACCTTCTTATGGACAAACCACATGAAAATTTTGATCCGTAAAGGGACTTTAACTTTCCAGATATTATTGGACTTGGGAATAGTAGATGTATTTATGAAGCTTAAATACATGGACTTCACAGAAAACACTCCATTGGGCATTAGCTTCCAATGAAACTTGTCCGCCTCCTCCGATAAGCAGAGATCCATGAGTCTTGTAACTAAATGCAGCCATGCATCCCATCTATGTCCTATCAATGCTCTCCGGAACTGAATATTCAGAGGATTAGACTGTAATATTATGGCAACGTATGGGTCCTTACGTTGAACAATATTATAGATAGATGGATAGTGTATGGCTAGAGGCAAGTCCCCCATCCATGTATCCTCCCAGAATCTAGTTGACTTCCCATCACCTACAACAAATCTTGATTTTTGAAAGAAGGTTGTTCTCACTGACATCAAGCCTTTCCAAAATGCTGAATCATTGGGATTTAGTAGCACCTGAGCTAGAGTTTTAGTTTGTAGGTACTTATTACGCAAAATTTATACCCACATAACCTCCGTCTCCATAGAAAGTCTGAACAGCCATTTGCTTAGCAGACATCTATTCTTTACCTCTAAATTTTCAATTCCCAACCCTCCCTGATCTTTAGGCCTGCAAATAATATCCCACCTAGTAAGTCGGTATTTTTTCTTAATTTAGTCACTTTGCGAGAAGAACCGAGATCTATAAAAGTCTAATCTTTTTCGTACCCTGACTGGTACAAGAAAGAAGAAGGAAAGAAGGAACACATTGGCATGCTCGTGAGAACCGAGTTAATAAATTGTTAATGAAGCACACGACATTGGAATATATATATATATATATATATATATATATATATATATATATATATATATATATATATATATATATATATTATTGTATGTCATTTTCAAATCAAGGAATTGAAAGTGTATGTACTGAAATGAAACACATGACAAACTTCTTAGTAGCACACCACACCACACCACACCAATCAACATGAAACAACACAAAAGGTAGTGAATTGAAACACATAACTAGCTAGGACTCATACGACTTAAACATCACCAGGGGTGTTAGGCATGGCAGCCTCTGGCCGGCTAATGAACCCGAGGTGGGTGAGTAACGCCCACAGAAGTGTTATCAGCTCGCCACCCCGCGCAATGGCCTCGGCATGGGCGGCGACATTGTCCGACGGGGCGGCATAGAGTATCATCTCAGACCAGAATTCTGCGAGGAGCTCCCATGCCACCTCTTCTCCTTCATTTCCCGCCAGCTCCACCAGCTTCTTCCCGAGCTCCGCACCATTCTTGAGCAGGTCGTGTGCCTCTTCAGACCCGGCACTCAGCGCCTGGACCAGCGCTTCAGGACTCAATGACGCCTGCCCGGTGTTGCCGGATGCCGCGAGTGCGCGCTTGGCTTTTTTCTTGATGCCCTTGTACAAGCTTTTGCACCACTCGTTGTTGTCGGGGAGTAGATCTGGGACATAGGCTACCAAGTAGGCACAATAGCGTGACAAGTGTGTGGCGGCAATCTCATTAGCAGAGTCAGCCTGGCGGAGTGGCTCCGATGTTCTCACTTCAAGGATGCTCGTGGCAATGTGGGCCACAAGCATGGTATCAGCTACACCTTTGACGCCATTCGATGTTGAGAGCGGATTGTTGTCGGCCTGCAGTTGTAGCCTTGTACAAAGGGATGCCACGCCATTGCTTCTGTTCTTCCAATTGGGGCTTCTAAGTGGCTTGAGGAGAGCTGCCTTCACTGCTCTTGGTACCTTCTTCCTGTGAAGCAGTGGGATGAGGCGTCCGAGAAGAGGCACTGGGGTTGTGCTTGGGTGGAGTGCCAAGACTGAGCATTGGTTCATTTTGTCCACCCAATGATTTAGCAGCTTGCATTTTCTACGCAGCACAAGGCTAAGCATCTTCTTCTTCCAATGTGATTTCTGCCACAAAGAAGCATGCCTAACATAGGAGCAGATCAGGAATACTTTAGTCCAGTTAGAGCAGATGTAACAAGCAATCTCCCGCACCTCCGAAAGCACAACTAGTGCCGCAAGCAAACCCACTGGGGCAAGATCGAAGAAAATATTTCCATATTGTATCTGGTTCGAAGAACTATAGAAAAAATCTTCATGTTCATTCTGGAACGAAGGATGGAAATTCAGAAAACACTGCATCTGTCCATGATGTGGCCATCCCATAAAAGCATACAGCAAAATCACAACTGTTATGAGCAATAGATATAATAAGCTCAAACCCATGGTTAGAAGTGAAATAGATATGCTCAAAATGGGTAGCCAACTGCTTGAATATGAGGTTGGGAGAGATGAATAATAATAATCATGAAGGAAAGAAAGCTCATGTGCAATCATCCCAAGTGGTCTTTCATCATCAACATCCTGGAGCAACACGTGTGACAATAAGTTATGGGCCTTGATGAAACCAAACTCAGCAATTGTATGCCTTGTAAATCGACATCTTAACAACTTGAACAATGCAAACGAAAAGCATATATCTTTTAGCTGCTTGGTTGAATACCTCGGAAATATATCATCCTCTAACCTCCAAACTTTATCAGTGGTCACTAAATTGTTGTTGTCTATCCCTGTCCCATCAGCTTGGTTAAATAACCATTTGATACTATAACCATGAGGCTCCTTCTGTACCAATGTTGTGTCCTCTCCCGTAACTATGAGTGGAGGAAGGGAATGCTCACTTGTTAGCTTGGCTTTTAGTTGCTCCATGTATCCAACAATGAAATGAGGATTGCGCCCAAATGCTAATGACCTGCTTGCCCCATACCAAGCATAATATTTGAGAAGTAGCTTGGCAATGAGAAGAGAAAACAATGGAAGAACCGGTAATCCATTTGCAAGATCCATATGCTTTATGGACCATTGTCTCGTTGAATAATATCCCCCTCCTAGGTAGTACACGACAATGTACGAGGTCCATATTGCTTGAACAAGCAGTACAGTGCCAGGAAGGGTAATGTTTAGTCCTTTGTTGTCATCACCAGCAACTATTGTAGTGGTGTTGGCGCCAGCAATCTGAACAAGACTAGCCCATACGAACACAGTGTAAATGTGGCTACGTGTACTGCACCACCCTGGTATTATGTGTGCATCGGAGGAAATAGTGACAACACCTAGATTACTATCGACGGTAGAGACAACATAGGAGAGGATGGGCACGAACAAGGTGGTGGCACCAAGGAAGAGGAAGCTGGTAAGTGGATGGTGACGGTAGCGCTGACCATAGGCACCGATCCCAACAATAACTCCTATCACGATGGTGCTGGCCACCAGCAGAGCGTTCACTCTCATCAACTGCCCATCTATGTGCTTAGAGAAGTCAGTGATTGCTTGGTCGGAGCAGTTTCCGACGCCCATAATCTGCTTAACACACATATCAAATTCAAACATCAGTACAAGTTGAAGATGTTGACAAACACGCAAAAAGAATACAACCATTCGTCCAATGATGCTATGCTGCAATGTAAGCATTCAATTGATTCACTGATAGAACAACATTAAGACCAAACTAGCTCATAGATTCTTGTACTAAAGGAAATGATAAGCTTACACAAGGGTGGCAATCGGACTGCTGGAGTACCAGAGTATTGTTTCCTTGAGCGTCGGTTTTCAACCATGCGTGCTACGAGGTCATGGAAATATGTGTGTTATCTATTGCTACTAGCAGTCCATCCTGACATTTGCAAATGCACCATTCTCCTGATATAACTAATATATGCCTTTTTTTTCCTTTTTGTCTTTTTCATTTTTTCCACTTTTCCTTTGTTCCCTTTATTCCTTGGATCTGGATGCTAGACATGTTCTTTATTCCATGGTTCTTTGTAAAAACAAAAGAGCAAAATAGCTTTGGTACGTATCTGTTCGTCTCACTCACACTTTTTCATGTACTCAAGATTACCTTCACCCGGTGGCTTGGACTACATGTTGCTATGCACAGGAGCTCCATAAGAGTCAGCCCTTGTTGAAATACGCTGCACATCTTTCTCATTCGCTTACGCTTATAAATAAATGTGTTGGTCGGTTAATGCAATTTAATCAAAACGGCACGGAGTGACCAGCCCGGATTTTTTTGAGCTGAAAACAGCTGAGCATTTAAGCATGCAATTCAACATGGCTAAGGAGATCGACGCCTAATTTAAGAAGTGAAATTTTTTAGTGTAGCCTCAATTGATATATGAATCCTCCCTGATCTTCCTTTTTCCTCATGCATGTGAAGATAAAATAAAATCAAAATGTACAATAAATAAACTATTTTTCTGCTGTTTCCAGATAAATATGGTTCTAGTTATGATTGTCCAAATGTATTACCTTTTTGAGTTAGACCAAGTTTTGACCCGCAAATAGAAAAAGGAAAAAAGGGTTTGACCAAGTTCTCAGAACAATGCATCAACGTGTACAAGATGAAATGAAGAGATTGTGAACATATGTTTCATGATTGATCTGAATTCGATGTTATAAATGTTGGTACTTGACGCACATCGTCTCTCATTTGTTAGCACATCAATTTCAATTGCAATGATTCCGCGCGTGGGCAAGATGCCTCTCTCGTTTGTGATATATAAGCCTTGATTAAAGTTATTGCAGCGAGCACCTAGCTTTCTCTTTCGTGTACTGCTAATATACTCACACCTAGCTTTATGTCCGGCTGTGTGAGTGTGACTGTCAAGTGAGCTAAATTTGTGATACTCCCTCCATTCCACAATGTAGTGCGCATGCGTTTTGCGAGATCTAAATTTCACCATAAATTTAACCAATGAGGCCGATTGTGATGGAAGCAAAAGTTATATTATTGAATCCGTATATGAATAAAGTTTTTGATGGTACAGTTTTTCCTTCCGTTGCAATCATCCACATTGATTAAATTCATTGTTTAACTTAAAAATTAAAAACCGAGGACGCACTATATTATGGAATGGAGGGAGTAGAAGCTTTAGACAGTAGGAGAATCATGTGTTCCAAACTCCAAAGTGTGAACAATACGGTATTTGGCACTTTGGCCTCCCTTTGATCGATGCTGTCTTCGGTCCCTGACGTACTCCCTTGTGCCCCGCGCTCCCTCCGCGCCCGCCCAGGCCGCCGTCGCGCCCCGCCCGCCCAGGCCGCCGTCGCGCCCCGCCCCCGCGCTCCCTCCGCGCCCCGGCCGTCGCGCCCCCGCGCCCGCCCAGGCCGCCGTCGCGCCCCTCCCGCCCCGTCCGCCATCGCGCCCCGCCCGCCCAGGCCGCCGTCGCGCCCCGCCCCCACGCCCGCCCCGTCCGCCGCGCCAGCCGCCCCGCCCGCCCCGGCCGCTGCCGCGCCCACCGCGCCCGCCCCGGCCACCGCGTTAGCCGCCCCTCCCCTTCCCTCTCCTGCCGCAGAAGGAGCTCGCCGCGGCGGCGCCGCAGCAGCAGCAGCGCGCGAGCGCCAGCAGCCGGCGCGCGCGGTCCTGGCTGTATTCCGATTTTGAGGGTTCTAGTCTTTGCCCCTGTTTTTCAACCCTTAAAAGTGTCAAAAATGTGCAATTCTCAACCCTTAAAACTGGTTTTTGTTTTAAGGGTTTGAGGGTTCTACTAGACATGCTCTAATCGCCCCCGAGTCGCCTACGTGAGACGACGCGAGGGGGGGGAGGGGAATCTTCACCACCCTGGTATTACTACCAAGATTACATATATTTAACCCAAATGATAATGTCCACACGTGTGACATGTTTGTACTTTGCCCACACGCGTCGATCCACGTTGATTCTGTTTTGCACGAATCCTAAAGGAATTTGTTGAAATTTCAGTGCAACGTAGGCATCATCGTGTTTGTGGGCGTTGGAGAGTTCGACCACACGACCCGGCAGCGCGTGGTAGACATCTACGATGTGTGGGCAAACCAGTTTCTGTCCACACAGTCACCACCTAGTCCACGCGTGTGTGGGCGAACTGTGCTTCGCCCACTTGATGCTCGTCTGTTGCTAGATGGCAACTGTAGTTGTGCGTACGTCGCAACTATGATGGGCAACTATGATTCATTGCTAGATGGCAAGTGCAATTGCGCGTACGTGCCAACCGGATAAGCATACGTGACAACTATGATTAACATACATAGCAATTATGGTTGGACCACATGTGACAACTAGTTAAACACATATGACAACTATCTCCGGATAACTAAAGTGTCATCCCGCAGGTCACTATAGTTAACTAAAACAGAGAGAGTTGTCATGTTTTCTCAACTACATTTGCCATCTCGGGTTACTAAAATTTTCATTCCCGAGGGGTAACTAAAGTTTCATCTCGCGGGTAACTAACTTAGCTGCGTCATGTATGTGAGAAGATATGCTCCGTGCCACACGCGGGGATGGGAATGAATAATACTTGTTTGGAGTGTGGTCCGAAGTAGTTGCGCCTACACGCGTTTTTGAACCGAACCGGCTCCTCTTTCGTACATGACATGTTTAACAGCCATGGGCTTTAGAACATAACCAATATAACTCCAAGATAATCTTCCTTGCCCTTGTGAAACAAAGAGAGAATCGACTCAAGGGCGTGTGATGTGACTTGTGATATAGGCCTTCCGACCGCTTTTAACAAGATAATTAAGCTACTGTAATTTAATTTGTGGTAGCTTTAGAAACACCATCTATACTACTAGTAAATATATGTAATCTTGCAACAGACTTTAAATACTAGTAAATATATGTAATCCCGCTAGAGATCCGGTCGGCGGCACAGAGCATGGTGGTGGTCTTCAACATGGCCTTCACCTTCATCATCGCCCAGATCTTCATCATGATGCTCTACCACTTCAAGTTCGGCCCCTTCTACTTCTTTGGCGTCCGCGAGCTCCTCATGACCGCCTTCATCTAGTTCTTCCTGCCGGAGACCAAGGGCATCCCCATCAAGGAGATGGACCGGATCTGCGCCACGCATTGGTACTAGAGATAGTGAAGCGCTTTGTTAAGGGCAATGGCAGACTTGAAATCTCCACTTGACGTCATCCAACGCCGTATGACCAACATCGATGGACTGCCTCAGTCCATCATAGTTTTGATGATTGATCTCCTTTGGCTAGATATATATCCCTAGTGTGGTCGTTAGCTAGAGGATGTTTATCATAGAGTTAGTTATTAATTAGTTTCGGGAAAACCTAGTTAATTATGTGTATTAATGTTGATGCGTAGCAGGAATTGAACGACTCGACAAATTAATCTACTACTGCTGTGATGATCCTGGTAAATAATATACCACGACTTTGGTGTTTAGAGATTGAAGAGCGTCCATTTACGACGTACAAATCCATATATATGTAACCAAATGTTGGGAAGCAGTAAGTTAATTATATGCCCTTAAGCAGCAACACAACACCAATCAAGATCAAATCAAACAATCAGAAATTGTAATGAAGCGAAACACATGACAAAAACAGTTCTTTTAGTAGCACACCACACCACACCACACCAATCAAGATGAATCGAAAGAACAAAAAAGTAGTGAATCGAAACACATGACACGGGCAGTTTTTTAGTAGCACACCACACCAAACCACACAGCACCAATCAAGATGAACGACAGAACAGAAAAGTAGTGAATCGAAACACATGACTAGTAGTACTTGAGTACTAATTAGACATCACCAGGGTGTTCTTAGGCGTGGCGGGCTCTGGCCGGCTGATCATCCAGACGTGGGTGAGCAAGGCCCACAGGAGTGTTATCAGCTCGCCGCCTCGCGCAATGGCATCGGCGTGAGCGTCCGACGGGGCGGCATAGAGGATCATCTCGGACCAGAAGTCCATGAGGACCTCCCATGCCTCCTCTTCTCCTTTATCCTCCAACAGCTCAATCAGCTTCTTGCCGAGCTCTGCGCCATTCTTATGATCAAAGTAGGCGCAGTAGTGTGACAAGTGTGTGGCGGCGATCTTATGATCAAAGTCAGCCTTCCCCGATCTACTCACTTCCAGGATGCTCGTGGCAATGTGAGCCACCAGCATTGTATTAGCAATACCTTTGACGCCATTGGACTGTGAGAAAAGGGTTGTTGTCGGCCTGTAGTTGTAGCCTTGTGCATAGGGATGCCACGCCATTGCTTCGGTTCCTCAGTGGCTTGAGGACGGCAGTCTTCACAACTGTCGGTACCTTCTTCCGGTCAAGCACAGGGATGAGGCGATGAAGAAGAGCCAGTGGAGTTGTTCTTGGGTTGAGGGTCAATACTGAGCACTGGTTCATTTTGTCCACCCAATGATTTAGCAGCTTGCATTTTCTGCGTAGCACAAGGCCTAGTAACTTGTTCTTCCAAGGTGATTGCTGCCAAGAAGAAGCATGCCTAACATAGTGGTGGATGAGGGATACTTTAGTCCAGTTAGAGCAGATGTAAGAAGCAATCTCCCGTAGCTCGGAAAGCACAACTAGTGACGCAAGTAAAAATACGGGTACATCATCCAAGTACCACTTTCCATAATGTTTCCAGGTCAATGTATCACATTCAATGCTACATTCAATCTGTGAATCATTCCATGAAGCTTCCCCCGGCATATGAAGAGTTTCATCCAACATATAGAACAAGCTCCAACCCATGCTTAAGAGAGATATAAATATGCTCAAAATGGGCAGCAACTCCTCGAATATGAGGTTGTGAAAGATGAACAATAATAATCGTGAAGGAAAGAAAGCTCAAGTGTAATCACACCAAATGCTCTTTCATCATCACTATCCTGGAGCAACATGTGTGGAAATAAGTTATAGGCCTTCATGAAACAAGTCTCAACAATTGTATGCCTTGCAAATCGGCATCTTAGCAGCTTGAACAACGCGAATGAAAAGCATAAATCTTTAAACTGTTCCCTTGAAGACATCGGAAACATGTCATCCTGCAACTGCCAAACTTTTTCAATGATCACTAAGCTGTTGTTTTCAATCCTTGCCCCATCAGCTTGGTTGGATAACAATTTGAGACTGTAACCACTGTTGGGGAACGTCGCATGGGAAACAAAAAAATTCCTACGCGCACGAAGATCTATCATGGTGATGTCCATCTACGAGAGGGGATGAGTGATCTACGTACCCTTGTAGATCGTACAGCAGAAGCGTTAGTGAACGCGGTTGATGTAGTGGAACGTCCTCACGTCCCTCGATCCGCCCCGCGAACAATCCCGCGATCAGTCCCACGATCTAGTACCGAACGGACGGCACCTCCGCGTTCAGCACACGTACGGCTCGACGATGATCTCGGCCTTCTTGATCCAGCAAGAGAGACGGAGAGGTAGAAGAGTTCTCCGGCAGCGTGACGGTGCTCCGGAGGTTGGTGATGACCTTGTCTCAGCAGGGCTCCGCCCGAGCTCCGCAGAAACGCGATCTAGAGGAAAAACCGTGGAGGTATGTGGTCGGGCTGCCGTGGAAAAGTCGTCTCAAATCAGCCCTAAAACCTCCGTATATATAGGTGGGAGGGAGGGGAGGAGGCAGCCTCAAAACCTAAAGGTTTGGCCGAAATTGGAGGTGGAGGAGTCCTACTCCAATCCTACTTGGAGTAGGATTCCACCTTCCCACTTGGAAACTCTTTCCACCTTGTGTTTTTTCCTTCTCAAACCTTATGGGCCTTAGTGGGAACTTATTCCAGCCCACTAGGGGCTGGTTTATCTCTTCCCATAGCCCATGAGACCCCTTGGGGCGTGACACCCCTCCCGATGGTCCCCGGCACCCCTCCCGGCACTCCCGGTACACTACCGATGAGCCCGAAACTTTTCCGGTAATGCACGAAAACCTTCCGGTAACCAAATGAGGTCATCCTATATATCAATCTTTGTTTCCGGACCATTCCGGAAACCCTCGTGACGTCTGTGATCTCATCCGGGACTCCGAACAACATTCGGTAACCAACCATATAACTCAAATACGCATAAAACAACGTCGAACCTTAAGTGTGCAGACCCTGCGGGTTCGAGAACTATGTAGACATGACCTGAGAGACTCCTTGGTCAATATCCAATAACGGGACCTGGATGCCCATATTGGATCCTACATATTCTACGAAGATCTTATCGTTTGAACCTCAGTGCCAAGGATTCATATAATCCCGTATGTCATTCCCTTTGTCCTTCGGTATGTTACTTGCCCGAGATTCGATCGTTAGTATCCGCGTACCTATTTCAATCTCGTTTACCGGCAAGTCTTTTTTCTCGTTCCGTAATACAAGATCCCGCAACTTACATTAAGTTACATTGCTTGCAAGGCTTGTGTGTGATGTTGTATTACCGAGTGGGCCCTGAGATACCTCTCCGTCACACGGAGTGACAAATCCCAGTCTCGATCCATACTAACTCAACGAACACCTTCGGAGATACCTGTAGAGCATCTTTATAGTCACCCAATTACGTTGCGACGTTTGATACACACAAAGGATTCCTCCGGTGTCCGTGAGTTATATGATCTCATGGTCATAGGAATAAATACTTGACACGCAGAAAACAGTAGCAACAAAATGACACGATCAACATGCTACGTCTATTAGTTTGGGTCTAGTGCATCACATGATTCTCCTAATGATGTGATCCCGTTATCAAGTGACAACACTTGCCTATGGCCAGGAAACCTTGACCATCTTTGATCAACGAGCTAGTCAACTAGAGGCTTACTAGGGACAGTGTTTTGTCTATGTATCCACACAAGTATTGTGTTTCCAATCAATACAATTATAGCATGGATAATAAACGATTATCATGAACTAAGAAATATAATAATAACTAATTTATTATTGCCTCTAGGGCATATTTCCAACAGTCTCCCACTTGCACTAGAGTCAATAATCTAGTTCACATCACCATGTGATTCCAACGAATCCAACACCCATATAGTTATGGGGTCTGATCACGTCTTGCTCGTGAGAGAGGTTTTAGTCAACGGTTCTGCAACTTTCAGATCCGTGCGTTCTTTACAAATCTTTATGTCATCTTATAGATGCTGCTACTACGTGCTATTCGGAAATGCTCCAAATATCTACTCTACTATATGAATCCGTTTCACTACTCATAGTTATTCGGATTAGTGTCAAAGCTTGCATCGACGTAACCCTTTACGACAAACTCTTTAACCACCTCCATAATCGAGAAAAATTCCTTAGTCCATTTGTTACTAAGGATAAATTTTGACCGCTGCTAGTGATTCAATCATGGATCACTCTTTGTACCTCTCAACAGACTTTGAGTCAAGGCACACATCAGGTGTGGTACACAGCATGGCATACTTTAGATTCTACGGCTAAGGCATAGAAGACGACCTTTGTCTATTCTCTTTATTCTGCCGTGGTCGGGTTTTGAGTCTTACTCAAATTCACACCTTACAACGCAACCAAGAACTCCTTCTTTACTGATCTTTTTTGAACTCCTTCAAAAACTTGTCAAGGCATGCATCTTGTTGAAACTTCTATTAAGCGCTTTCGATCTATCTCCATAGATCTTTGATGCTCAACGTTCAAGTAGCGCAATCTAGGTATTCCTTTGAAAAACTCCTTTCAAACAACCTTGTATGCTTTACAGAAATTCTACATTACTTCTGATCCACAATATGTCAACCACATATACTTATCAGAAATTCTATAGTGCTCCCACTCACTTCTTTGGAAATACAAGTTTCTCATAAACCTTGTACAAACCCAAAATCTTTGATCATCTCATCAAAGTATATATATTCCAACTCCGAGATGCTTGCACCAGTCCATTGAAGGATCGCTGGAGCTTGCATACTTGCTAGTATCTTTAGGATCGACAAAACCTCCTGGTTGTATCACATACAATGTTTGCTCAAGGAAACCGTCGAGCAAACAATGTTTTGACATCCTACGTGCAATATTTCATAAATAATGCATCAACAACTAACATAATTCTAACATACCTTTAGCATCGCTACGAGTGAGAAAGTCTCATCATAGTCAACTGTTTGATCTCGTCGAAAACATCTTTGCGACAAGTCGAGCTTTTCTTAATAGTGACCTATCACCATCATCGTCTGTTTTCCTTTAAAGATCCATCTTTACTCAATAGTCCTATGACCATCAAGTAATTCTTCCAAAGTGTACACTTTGTTTTCATCCATGGATCCTCTCTCGAATTTCATGGCTTCCAGCCATTCGTCGGAATCTGCGCCCACCATTGCTTTCTCCATAACTCGTAGGTTCACTGTTGCTCAACAACATGACCTCCAAGACAGGGTTACCGTACTACTCTGCAGCAGTACGCGACCTTGTCGACCTACAAGGTTTGTAGTAACTTGATTCGAAGCTCAATGATCACCATCATCAGCTTCCACTTCAATTGGTGTAGGCGCCACAGGAACAACTTCCTGCGCCCTGCTACACACTGGTTGAAGTGATGGTTCAGTAACCTCATCAAGTTCTACTACCCTCCCACTCAATTCTTTCGAGAGAAACCTTTCCTCAAGAAAGGATCCGTTTCTAGAAACAAACACTTTGCTTTCGGATCTGAGATAGGAGATGTACCCAACTGTTTTGGATACCCTATGAAGAAGCATTTATCCGCTTTGGGTTCGAGCTTATCAGACTGAAACTTTTTCACATAAGTGTCGAAACCCCAAACTTTCAAGAAACGACAGTTTAGATTTCTCTAAACCTCGGTCTATATTGTGTCATCTCAACGGAAATACGCGGTGCCCTATTTAAAGTGAGTGCGGTTGTCTCTAATGCATAACCCATAAACGATAGTGGTAATTCGATAAGAGACATCATAGTATGCACCATACCAAATAGTGCGTGGCTATGACGTTCAGACACATCATCACACTATGATGTTCCAGGTGGCATGAACTGCGAAACAATTTCCACATTGTCTTAACTGCGTACCAAAACTCGTAACTCAGATATTCATTTCTATGATCATATCGTAGACAGTTTATCCTCTTGTTACGACGAACTTCACTCTGAAACGGATTTGAACTTTTCAATATTTCAGACTTGTGATTCATTAAGTAAATACTCCTGTATCTACTCAAATCGTAAGTGAAGTAAGAACATAATGATATCCACTGCGTGCCTCAGTACCCATTGGACTGCATACATCAAAATGTATCACTTCCAACAAGTTACTATCTTATTTCATCTCAATGAAAACAAGGCCTTTCTCATGTGGTATGGTTTGCATGTCACTAGTGATTCGAAATCAGGTGAGTACAAAGATCCATCAGCATGGAGCCTCTTCATGCAATTTATACTAACATGACTCAAGCGGCAGTGCCACAAGTAAGTGGTACTATCATCATTAACTCGTATCTTTTTGGCACCAATATTATGAACATGTGTAACACTACAATCGAGATTCAATAAACCATTGAAGGTGATTATTCAAGAAAATAGAGTAACCATTATTCTCTTTAAATGAATAATCGTATTGCAATAAACACGATCCAATCATGTTCATGCTTAACGCAAGCACCAAATAACAATTATTTAGGTTTAACACCAATCCCGATGGTAGAGGGAGCGTGCGACGTTTGATCATATCAACCTTGGAAACACTTCCAACACGTATCGTCACCTCACCTTTAGGTAGTCTCCGTTTATGCCGTAGCTTTCATTTCGTGTTACTAATCACTTAGCAACCGAACCGGTATCCAATACCCTCATGCTACTAGGAGTACTAGTAAAGTACACATCAACATCATGTATATCTAATATACTTCTCTTGACTTTTGCCAGCGTTCTTATCTACCAAGTATCTAGAGTTGCTCCGCCTCAGTGACTGTTCCCCTCATTACAGAAGCACTTAGTCTCGGGTTTGGGTTTAATCTTGGGTCTCTTCATTAGTGCAGCAACTGTTTTGCTGTTTCATGAAGTATCCCTTCTATCCCTTGCCTTTCTTGAAACTTAGTGGTTTTACAAACCATCAACTATTGATGCTCCTTCTTGATTTCTACTTTCGTAGTGTCAAACATCACGAATCACTCAAGGATCATTGTATGTATCCTTGATATGTTATAGTTCATCACGAAGCTCTCACAGCTTGGTGGCAGTGACTTTGGAGAACTATCACTATCTCATCTGGCAGATTAACTCCCACTTGATTCAAGCGATTGTCGTACTCAGACAATCTGAGCACACGCTCAACGATTGAGCCTTTCTCCTTTACTTTGTGGACAAAGAATCTTGTCGGAGGTCTCGTACCTCTTAACAAGGGCACAAGCATGAAATCACAATTTCATCTCTTTAGAACATCACTTATGTTCCGTGACGTTTTACAACGTTTTCGGCGCCTTGCTTCTAAGCCATTAAGTATTTGCACTGAACTATCGTGTAGTCATCAGAAACGTGTATGTCGAATGTTCATAGCATCCACAGACGACGCTCGAGGTGCAGCACACCGAGTGGTGTATTAAGGACATAAGCCTTCTGTGCAGCAACGAGGACAATCCTCGGTTTTACAGACTCAGTCTGCAAAGTTTGCTACTATCAACTTTCAACTAAATTTTCTCTAGGAACATATAAAATAGTAGAGCTGTAGCGCAAGCTACATCGTAATTCGCAAAGACCATTAGACTATGTTCATGACAATTAGTTCAATTAATCATATTACTTAAGAACTCCCACTCAAAAAGTACATCTCTCTAGTCATTTGAGTGGTACATGATCCAAATCCACTATCTCAAGTCCGATCATCACGTGAGTCGAGAATAGTTTCAGTGGTAAGCATCTCTATGCTAATCATATCAACTATATGATTCATGCTCGACCTTTCGGTCTCATGTGTTCCGAGGCCATGTCTGCACATGCTAGGCTCGTCAAGCTTAACCCGAGTGTTCCGCGTGCGCAACTGTTTTGCACCCGTTGTATGTGAACGTTGAGTCTATCACACCCGATCATCACGTGGTGTCTCGAAACGACGAACTGTAGCAACGGTGCACAGTCGGGGAGAACACAATTTCGTCTTGAAATTTTAGTGAGAGATCACCTCATAATGCTACCGTCGTTCTAAGCAAAATAAGGTGCATAAAAGGATTAACATCACATGCAATTTATAAGTGACATGATATGGCCATCATCACGTGCTTCTTGATCTCCATCACCAAAGCACCGGCACGATCTTCTTGTCACCGGCGTCACACCATGATCTCCATCATCATGATCTCCATCAACGTGTCGCCATCGGGGTTGTCGTGCTACTCATGCTATTACTACTAAAGCTACGTCCTAGCAAAATAGTAAACGCATCTGCAAGCACAAACGTTAGTTATAAAGACAACCCTATGGCTCCTGCCGGTTGCCGTACCATCGACGTGCAAGTCGATATTATCTATTACAACATGATCATCTCATACATCCAGTATATCACATCACATCGTTGGCCATATCACATCACAAGCATACCCTGCAAAAACAAGTTAGACGTCCTCTAATTTTGTTGTTGCATGTTTTACGTGGTGACCATGGGTATCTAGTAGGATCGCATCTTACTTATGCAAACACCACAACGGAGATATATGAGTTGCTATTTAACCTCATCCAAGGACCTCCTCGGTCAAATCCGATTCAACTAAACTTGGAGAAACCGACACTTGCCAGTCATCTTTGAGCAACGGGGTTACTCGTAGCGATGAAACCAGTCTCTCGTAAGCGTACGAGTAATGTCGGTCCAAGCCGCTTCAATCCAACAATACCGCGGAATCAAGAAAAGACTAAGGAGGGCAGCAAAGCGCACATCACCGCCCACAAAAACTTTTGTGTTCTACTCGAGAAGACATCTACGCATGAACCTAGCTCTGATACCACTGTTGGGGAACGTCGCATGGGAAACAAAAATTTTCCTACGCGCACGAAGACCTATCATGGTGATGTCCATCTATGAGAGGGCATGAGTGATCTACGTACCCTTGTAGATCGTACAGCAGAAGCGTTAGTGAACGCGGTTGATGTAGTGGAACGTCCTCACGTCCCTCGATCCGCCCCGCGAACAATCCCGCGATCAGTCCCACGATCTAGTACCGAACGGACGGCACCTCCGCGTTCAGCACACGTACGGCTCGACGATGATCTCGGCCTTCTTGATCCAGCAAGAGAGACGGAGAGGTAGAAGAGTTCTCCGGCAGCGTGACGGCACTCCGGAGGTTGGTGATGACCTTGTCTCAGCAGGGCTCCGCCCGAGCTCCGCAGAAACGAGATCTAGAGGAAAAACCGTGGAGGTATGTGGTCGGGCTGTCGTGGAAAAGTCGTCTCAAATCAGCCCTAAAACCTCCGTATATATAGGTGGGAGGGAGGGGAGGAGGCAGCCTCAAAACCTAAAGGTTTGGCCGAAATTGGAGGTGAGGAGTCCTACTCCAATCCTACTTGGAGTAGGATTCCACCTTCCCACTTGGAAACTCTTTCCACCTTGTGTTTTTTCCTTCTCAAACCTTATGGGCCTTAGTGGGAACTTATTCCAGCCCACGAGGGGCTGGTTTATCTCTTCCCATAGCCCATGAGACCCCTTGGGGTGTGACACCCCTCCCGATGGTCCCCGGCAACCCTGCCGGCACTCCCGGTACACTACCGATGAGCCCGAAACTTTTCCGGTAATGCACGAAAACCTTCCGGTAACCAAATGAGGTCATCCTATATATCAATCTTCGTTTCCGGACCATTCCGGAAACCCTCGTGACGTCCGTGATCTCATCCGGGACTCCGAACAACATTCGGTAACCAACCATATAACTCAAATACGCATAAAACAACGTCGAACCTTAAGTGTGCAGACCCTGCGGGTTCGAGAACTATGTAGACATGACCTGAGAGACTCCTTGGTCAATATCCAATAGCGGGACCTGGATGCCCATATTGGATCCTACATATTCTACGAAGATCTTATCGTTTGAACCTCAGTGCCAAGGATTCATATAATCCCGTATGTCATTCCCTTTGTCCTTCGGTATGTTACTTGCCCGAGATTCGATCGTTAGTATCCGCGTACCTATTTCAATCTCGTTTACCGGCAAGTCTCTTTACTCGTTCCATAATACAAGATCCCGCAACTTACATTAAGTTACATTGCTTGCAAGGCTTGTGTGTGATGTTGTATTACCGAGTGGGCCCCGAGATACCTCTCCGTCACACGGAGTGACAAATCCCAGTCTCGATCCATACTAACTCAACGAACACCTTCGGAGATACCTGTAGAGCATCTTTCTAGTCACCCAATTACGTTGCGACGTTTGATACACACAAAGCATTCCTCCGGTGTCCGTGAGTTATATGATCTCATGGTCATAGGAATAAATACTTGACACGCAGAAAACAGTAGCAAGAAAATGACACGATCAACATGCTACGTCTATTAGTTTGGCTCTAGTCCATCACATGATTCTCCTAATGATGTGATCCCGTTATCAAGTGACAACACTTGCCTATGGCCAGGAAACCTTGACCATCTTTGATCAACGAGCTAGTCAACTAGAGGCTTACTAGGGACAGTGTTTTGTCTATGTATCCACACAAGTATTGTGTTTCCAATCAATACAATTATAGCATGGATAATAAACGATTATCATGAACTAAGAAATATAATAATAACTAATTTATTATTGCCTCTAGGGCATATTTCCAACAACCACAAGGCACCCTTTTATAATTTATCAATCTTATGTCCTCTCCTGCAACTATGAGTGGAGGAAGGGAATGCTCAGTTGCTGGCCCGACATGCTGCTTTTCATCTTTTAGCTGCTCCATGTATACAACAATGAGATGTGGATTGCGCCCAAATGCTAACGAACTTCTTGCACTGTACCATGCATAATATTTGAGGAGTTTAGCAACGATAAGAGCAAAGGATGGAAGAAGGACCAATACCTCTCCGGGCTCCACATTCTTTAGCGACCATTGTCTCGGTGAATAAAAATCCTTTCCTAGCAAATTAACGGCAAGGTAGGAAGTCCATATTGCTTGAACAAGCAGTACTGTGGCAGGAGGGGTGATGTTGCGACCTTCCTTATCATCACCAGCAACTATTGCAGTGGTGTTGAGGCCAGCAATCTGAATAAGACTAGCCCATACGAAGACAGAGATGATGTGGTCCTGTGTGTGACAACTCCCTGATATGATGTGTGGACCAGAGAAAATGGCGATGACATCTTGATTACCAATGGTAGAGTTAACATACGAGAGGATGGGCAGGAACAAGGTGTTGGCACCAACGAAGAGGAAGCCGGTCAGGGGATGGTGACGGAAGCGCTGACCATAGGCACCGATCCCGACCATAACTCCTATCACGATGGTGCTCGCCACCAGAAGAGCATTCACTCGCACCAATTGCCCATCTATGTGATTAGAGAAGTCACGGATTGCTTCATCAGAGCAGTTTCCGGTGCCCATGATCTGCTTAACACACATGCCAAATCCAACGTCAACACATATTGAATTTGTTGATAAATAATTAAATATGCATGCAAAAAATAATATGTACAGTGCTACGTATGATACTAGTATACTGCAATCATACGTATTTAAATTAATAATCAACCACCAATACGAGAACAATCAGCTCATACTAAATTGCTGTACTAGCAGCTCAAACAAAAAAAAATAGATTGGTTGTTGTGCTAACAAGATTAGATTTAGGAGTAAAGGAAATTACCTCACACAAGGGTAGCAATCGGACTGCTGGAGACGTCAATCCGGACTGCTGGAGTACAAGCATGCGTGCTACTAAGTGGTCATGGAGACATTTGCTGATGCAGCCTTACCATGCCAGACGTAATTAATAAATCATGTCATTTTCCCTCTTTCATGTCTTCCACTACGTACTTTGTTATTAGGCAGGTTCTTTATTCCTTTGTTCTTTGCTGAAAAGGAAAGCTCTTGTACAATATACACTCTTTTGTCTCATATACACATCTAATGTAGTAGCTGATTCAGTGCTGTATAAACGTCGGTGCTCGATCTCTCCGGCTCATATTAATTCTCTAGGAGCAAGAACGAACTTATATTAGACAAGTTTCACCTATGAGCAAGAACGATTGCTTCGAAGCAAGGGGAGTACATGTCTATTTCACGATCGGATTTGAACCACCCACTATACATTTACAGCATGTTTTTTCATTTATGTTGTCCCTCCTAGCTGGTGTAAATCAACTTTGCATTTGAAGTTACATAGTATCTGTGATGTGATGTGAGCATCTTTAAAAGGAATTCCAGATTCCTGACGTACGGCTTGTAGGGCTGGTTAGCGCATGTGTCTCCTCCTTTGCCTACCTAGCCTGGATCAGGTGGCGTCCTGTGCATTGTTAGTGTAAAAATGGAACCCCCTGCTACAGATCATCGGAGACAAGAAAGGAGAGAGGAAGAGACAACACACAAGATTTCCCGGTGCACGAACACCTTGTCGCCCGAACGGCTATTTGTGTATTCCGGCGAGCTCGTACTCACCCCCACTTGTTACAATGTCCAACACTAGGATTTTATACCACGCACACGAAGGACATGCTCTCCGCGCTCCTGCCTGCTCGCGCCCATGACCTAGCACGCTCTGGCGGCGTCCTCCGCGCGCGCCTGCAACGCCCACGACGCACCGAACCCTCCCGATCGCTACGCTCCCCTAGACGTAGTATCTAACAGACACGCACGCACACGGCGCCACCCTACCCTGACGGCCCGCGCACACTGTGCACGCACACACGCACGCCACTGCCGCGGACCCGACGCACCAGACGCACCTGGTGGGCGCCCACACACGCACGAAGCGCGCTAGCTCGCCGCCGCGGCTTATTCCAACGCAACACTCACCCCCTAAGCCGTGGCTTAGAGTAGCGCGGCGTTCTCGACGTCGACGTCTCCCATCAACGCATATTCCTCCGCCGTCGGCCCCTTCCTCCGATGAGAATCCTTCTTGAAATGACCCCGCTCGTCGTAGTGGTAGCAGCGCCCGCGTCGGTTCTACCGGACGCTTGACGCCACGCTCTTGCCGTCGTCGTCGTCGTCCCGCACACTGCCTCGCCGGCGCTCCCGCGCACGCCACCGCTCCGCGGTGAGCATTAGCTGCTCCACGCCATGGTCGGCACCGTCCTGCCCGCGCCGACGCAGCCGCTCGTCGAAGGCTTTCAAGCGACCAAGGGCGTCCTCAAACACCATGGGCGAGACATCGCAGAATTGCTCGATTCCGGCCACCGCCACGTACATGCGATCCGGCACGGCGTTGAGCAATTTGTTTACCATCGCGGCGTCGTCCAGGGTCGATCCGAGCCCCGCGTAACGCGCCGCCATCCCGCTGATCTTCCCCGCAAATGCGTCCAGGGACTCGCCGTCGTCCATGCGCAGCCGCTCGAAGTCGCCTCGGAGCATGGCCAGCCGCTCCACCCGCACGCGATCGGCTCCGACTAACCGCACCTTGAGAGAGTCCCATACCTCCCTCGCGTTCGCCGCAAACTGCATCAGCAAGTCTTCCGGCAGTGCCGTGAGCAACATCGCCCGCGCCGTCTTGCACTTCCTGGTGTCCACTGCTGCTCCATCCGCCTGCTGCACCACGCCACACAGCCCCCCGACATCAAGGATAGCCTCCACCTTGATTGACCAGGAGGTGTAGCCCGTTGGTACCAGCGGCAGGAGATGCATCGAACCCGACGCACCGCCGCCCCGCCGCCCCCGTACGGGACTATCGACATGGCCGCCGGCGCGTGATGTGACCTCGCTCTGATACGAGATGTTAGTGCAAAAATGGAACCCCCTACCGCCGGCGATCACCGGAGACAAGAAGGCAGAGAGGAAGAGACAACACACAAGTTTTCCCGGTGCACGAACATCTTGCCTCCCGAACGGCTACCTGTGTATTCCGGCGAGCTCGTACTCCACCCCCACCTGTTACAATGTCCAACACTAGGATTTTATACCCAGGCACACGACGGACATGCTCTCCGCACTCCTGCCTGCTCGCGCCCACGACCTAGCACGCTCTGGCCGCGTCCTCCGCGCGCGCCCGCAACTCCCGCGACGCACCGAACCCTCCCGGTCGCTACGCTCCCCTAGACCTAGTCTGTAACAGACACGCACGCACACGGCGCCACCCTACCCTGGCGGCCCGCGCACACGACGCACGCACACACGCATGCCACTTCCGCGGACCCGACGCACCAGACTTACCCGGTGCGCGCCCACACACGCACGAGACGCGCTAGCTCGCCGCCGCGGCTTATTCCAACGCAACATGCATATGCAAGATAGGAAATAGCTTTGCTTTAGACAGTATGAGAATCATGCATGTGTTTCCAAGTGTGTACAATACAATACGGTCTTGCCATTGGCACTTTGGCCGCTCTTTGATTCGATGCTCTTTGGCGATTAATTAAGCTCGGAATCTCCTTTTGATATAGCTTCTGTGTTGCTCCATCTCTTTTATATATTTCGGCCTTACTTCTCACTTTACGTATCCATTGGAATCTCATATATGTTGTGGTCTTTCCGTAGCTCTAGTACGTCACTGATATATCTTGGTTAATTCGGTTAAACATTCGGGTTTTAGGTATATGCAAAAAACAAAAGTGGAACTTCAAAACAGTCAGGAAATTTCATGCCGAAAGTCATAAACCATAAAAAAAATATAAAATTCGTTTGGTTTCGTTTTTTTTTGTTCAATTTTAAAATGCACAGAGTGAGATCAGACCGTACTGTTCAACATTGGGTGGAACAATGGTGTTGGGTATGTGAAAAGTATATGAATCGTCTCTACCCCCATACATGGGAGCGACGATGTTATATATTGATCAGGAGAGCCAACTCTCGGTAGGTTACACAGATCGATCTACTTGAGACCGTTGGAGATACTACAGGAGGGAGATCGAGATAAACAAGATAACAACTAGTTTAAACTACCTCCTGAATACAACCTTGTCTTGCAAGGCAAGCCTTCGGGTATAACTATCTAGAGATAAGACTCTAGAGATAAGATGTGTTTCAACACCCTCCCATAATCAAAACTTTCCTAAGTTGAGATTACGTTTAAACACTTCAAATAACTTTGTAGAAAAGCCTTTGTAAACCCATCGGTGACTTGATCGCCGATTATTTGCTTGCAACTCTCTCTCTCACAAAATGATAGTCGATCTCTATATGCTTAGTCCTAACATGAAAAACAGGATTTGCTAACACATAAGTGGCACCAAGATTGTCACACCAAAGACATGGAGTTTGTGTGCGGTGCTGGCAGTCCCCGGCAATGACACCAGAAAAGAACTGCTTCCAGTTGCTCAACAATTAGCAATTGTCTTGCAATGGCCCACCAGCGTGTGGGATCGCGGCAGTTTTCGAGGGTAGAGTATTCAACCCAAATTTGTTGGTTCGACACGATGGGAGTGAAAGGATATTCTTCAGTATTAGCAGTTGAGGTGTCAGCTCAACCACACCTGAAAGATTAGTATCTGCAAGCAGGATATAAGCAGCAAAGGTAGTATGATAGCAACGGTGCCAGAAACGATCTGTTGACAAGGCAGACTATTCCTAACTGAAGTATCAATGGCGCCAGAAAAGTATTGTAGCAGGTAGCAGCAGTGTAATGAGTAACAGTAGTGGCAAGGAACAACAGTAGTGACAGCAGTAGCAAGTAGCAGCAGTAGCGACTAACAGCAGTAGCAAGAAGCAACAGTAGTGGCAGCAGCAGCAGGACAAAGCAAGTAACAGTGGCAGTGGGACAAACTCGTAGGCAATGGATCGGTGATTTGCTGGATGACATTCATCATGCAACAGTTATAACACAAAGAGATATGTGGCTAGCTCCCGTTCGTCGATGTGATGTAGGCATGCATTCCGTGTGTAGTCATACGTGCTTAGGGAAAAGAACTTGCATGACATCTATTGTCCATCCCTCCCGTGGCAGCGGGGTCCAAAGGGATACTACGGGATAACACATTAAGGTTCTCCTTTTAATAAAGAACCGGACCAACGCATTAGCACTTGGTGAACACATGAACTCCTCAAACTATGGTCATCACCGGGAGTGGTTCCGGTTATTGTCACTCCGGGGTTGCCGGTTCATAACACATAGTAGGTAACTACAACTTGCAAGATCGGATCTAAAACACACATATATTGGTGACAACATAATAATTTCAGATCTGAAATCATGGCACTCGGGCCCTAGTGACAAGCATTAAGCATGGCAAAGTAGTAGCAACATCAATCTCAGAACATAGTGGATACTAGGGATCAATCCCCGTCAAAACTAACTCGATTACATGATAGATCTCATCCTACTCATCACCACCCAGCGAGCCTACGAATAGATTACTCACGAACGATGAAGAGCTTCATGGAATTGGAGAGGGAAGAAGGTTGATGATGACGATGGCCACGATCTCCTTGATCTGGAGCCCAAAACGGACTCCAGATCTGCCCTCCAGGGCAAGAACGGGATGTGGCGGCGCCTCTGGATCGTAAAACGCGATGAAATCTTCTCTCTTGATTTTTTCCGGGACGAAATGGAATAAATAGCGCTGGAATTGGGGGCGGCAGAGCCACGTGGGCCCCACAAGCCTGGTCGCCGCGGCCAGGGGGAGGCCGCGGCCACAGGGCTTGTGGCCCACTAGCCCGTCCCCTCTGGTGGATCTTTGTTGGGGAACGTCGCATGGGAAACATTCGTCATTCCCGGTACATTCCCGGTAACTCCGAAAATCTTCCGGTAATCAAATGAGGTCATCCTATATATCAATCTTCGTTTCCGGACCATTCCGGAAACCCTCGTGACGTCCGTGATCTCATCCGGGACTCCGAACAACATTCGGTAACCAACCATATAACTCAAATACGCATAAAATAACGTCGAACCTTAAGTGTGCAGACCCTGCGGGTTCGAGAACTATGTAGACTTGAGCCGAGAGACTCCTCGGTCAATATCCAATAGCGGGACCTGGATGCCCATATTGGATCCTACATATTCTACGAAGATCTTATCGTTTGAACCTCAGTGCCAAGGATTCATATAATCCCGTATGTCATTCCCTTTGTCCTTCGGTATGTTACTTGCCCGAGATTCGATCGTCAGTATCCGCATACCTATTTCAATCTCGTTTACCGGCAAGTCTCTTTACTCGTTTCGTAATACAAGATCCCGTAACTTACACTAAGTCACATTGCTTGCAAGGCTTGTGTGTGATGTTGTATTACCGAGTGGGCCCCGAGATACCTCTCCGTCACACGGAGTGACAAATCGCAGTCTCGATCCATACTAACTCAACGAACACCTTCGGAGATACCTGTAGAGCATCTTTATAGTCACCCAGTTACGTTGCGACGTTTGATACACACAAAGCATTCCTCCGGTGTTCGTGAGTTATATTATCTCATGGTCATAGGAACAAATACTTGACACGCAGAAAACAGTAGCAACAAAATGACACGATCAACATGCTACGTCTATTAGTTTGGGTCTAGTCCATCACATGATTCTCCTAATGATGTGATCCCGTTATCAAGTGACAACACTTGCCTATGGCCAGGAAACCTTGACCATCTTTGATCAACGAGCTAGTCAACTAGAGGCTTACTAGGGACAGTGTTTTGTCTACGTATCCACACAAGTATTGTGTTTCCAATCAATAGAATTATAGCATGGATAATAAACCATTATCATGAACTAAGAAATATAATAATAACTAATTTATTATTGCCTCTAGGGCATATTTCCAACAATCTTTGCGCAGGTATTTTTCATATTTTCTAGAAATATTCTCCGTAAATTTTCAAGACGTTCCGAGAACTTTCATTTCTGCACAAAAACAACACCATGACAATTCTGCTGAAAACAACGTTAGTCCGGGTTAGTTCCATTCAAATCATGCAAATTAGAGTCCAAAACAAGGGCAAAAGAGTTTGGAAAAGTAGATACGATGGAGACGTATCAACTCCCCCAAGCTTAAAACCTTGCTTGTCCTCAAGCAACTCAGTTGACAAACTGAAAGAGAAAGAAAAACTTTGACAAACTCTGTTTGATCTTGTTGTTGCAACTATGTCTAACTCATAACCAGAATTTCAGCAAGATCACAAGTTAACCACATAAGCAAGTGACACAAAGGTCTCACGGTAAACTAATATCAATGGCATAAACAGCTAGCGAGCAAATAATAATGAGTTTCAGATACCAACAATTCAATAAAACAAGCATGAAGCAATATGAATAGGTGGTACCTCGCTAGCTCTTTCTGAGACCGCAAAACATAAATGCAGAGCACTTTCAAATATCAAGGGCTGACTAAACATTGTAATTCATAGCAACGAAGATCCAGTCATAGTCATACTCAATATCAATCAAAAGCAAGGCATAGAAATGACAGAGGTGCTCTCTAATTGGTGCTTATATAAGAAGAGGATGACTCAACAAGAAAATAAATAGACAGGCCCTTCGCAGAGGGAAGCATTGATTTGCAGAGGTGCCAGAGCTCAAGCTTTGAAAACAGAGATAATAATTTTTGGGTGGCACTACAGGAATCAGCTTCTTTGCCGTCTGCCATCACAGACGGCAAAGACAAAATCCTGGACGGCAAAGACAAAACAGCAGACGACAAAGATTCTCACGGCCGGCAAAATTTCTGCGTCAGCCTACGACGGCATAGGACCTTCTTTGCCGTCTGCCCCCCCCCCAAAGCGGACGACAAAGCTCTTTGTCGTCAGCTTTCCTTAGGAGCAGTCGGCAAAGTGCTCGAGACGGCAGCCGACAGGCGTTGCCTCCGTTAGGGGTTAACGGAGGCTTTGCCGTCTGCCTCTTCCTTTATCTTTGCCGTCTGCCTCCCCCTTTATCTTTGCCGTCTGCCTCCTCCTCCCCCCCTCCACTCTTTGTCGTATTCCTTCCCCTCCATCTTTGTCGTCTGCCTACTCCTCCCCTCCCCCCTCCACTCTTTGTCGTCTGCCTCTCCCCCCTCCACTCTTTGCCGTCTGCCTCTCCACCCCTCCACTCTTTGCCGTCTGCCTCCTCCCCCCCCTCTGCGCCCTCTTCTTTGCCGTCTGCCCACCCTGGAGGCTGACGGCAAAGATCCTATATACACACCCCAGGATGCACATCTGGGTGCCATGTGGCAACTTTGCCATCTGCAAGCTGATGGCACAAGTCTTTGCCATCAGCTGGCAGACGGCAAAGAGCCCATATAGTACCTGTTTTTTTTGTTTTATATTATTTCACAGCACATATATATATATATATATATTTGGCAACACATTTATATAATTCACCACACATATATGATATATAGTTCACCACACATATACTTGCCAACACATATATATAATTCACCACACATATATGATATACATATAAATCAATGTACATCCCCATATATCGGAAGAACCAACATACAAAGTATTGCACTGTTTATCCATATATACATATACATATAGTTCGACATTGTTCATCAACTCAAATAAAAACAAGATAATATACATATAAAGTTCATCCATCGACATTGTTCAACTCCATGAATGCCAGCTTCCATGCATGTAGTATATCCAATCTGCAAAAATGTGAATAAGAAAGTCAGAAGAAGAACAAAATATGATGTTTTTCAGCTAATTATGTCATTTTTAGCGGAAAACAAGCTAAGAATATAATATTCATGAGCTAACCAAGGTTCTTATGCCATTTTTAGCTTATTATGGCATTTTGGAGCTAAATGGGTTAATTAAAGCAAGGATAATATGAAAGAGGAGAAGAAAGAGGAGGAGGAGGAGAAGAAGAAGAAATCAAGGAGAAGGAGGAGGAGGAGAAGGACAAGAAGGTCCTTGGCCTTCTCCTCCTCCTCCTCCTTATCCTTCTTCTCTTCTTCTTCTTCTTCTTCTTCTTGTTTCTTTTCATTTTGCCTATTTCTTCTCCTCTTCTCCTCTTGTTGGAGCTAAATTACCTAATGTCTTCCCATCTATGTCGAACAATGTACCAAAAATAGCCTCTCCGATATTCTTTTCAGTGTGCATCATGTCGATATTGTGTGGAAGAAGGAGGTGTTTAAAGTAAGGCAGATCCCAGAAGCATGGCTTGTGAGTCCAGGCGTGTTTTGAATTATACCCCTTGAAATACCCTGGACGCTCTGGATCAGGCTCGAGGGCGTTTAACTGATCCAGGATCAGTTGGCCTGTGAACGGAGGTGGTGCCAAGTTTTTGACAACTTTACCTTTGGTAAAGTTCTTCTTGTCTTTTCTAAACTGATGGTCAGGATTCAGGAATTGTCTATGCAAGTCAAAGCAAGAATACTTCCGACCCTCCTGCAACCAATGAAACTGAAGAGCTGCCTTGCATTGGGGGCATGGGAACCTTCCATGCACACACCATCCAGAGAATACTACTGATAATTTACTAGGGCATGTTCTTATATGTGTAACTTATCTACATCAAATGTGAGCTCATTTCATTTATCCAATTCCTCTCAATAATTTTTACAAGTTTCTGTCCATAGAAGAGCATTGTGAAGGAAGTGCCACTTTGGCATGTCCAAATGGTATAAAAACGTACAATACTTTCCTATGCCCAAATCACCATCCTCCACCAAATTGTAGATCAATCCAAGCATTCATTTGAGCCCAGATTCAACATCCGTATTTTTGCCAAGTGTGGTACTTTGCAAACCAAGTGCCACCTAGACTCCTTCATTTGAGCTAAAAATTTGCCAAGACAGTCTCCTTAGTAGACGATCATCCTCACTCAAAAATCAGGCCCATTGGCCTTGTGAATTTCCCCCACCGCTAATCAAACACTTGGCTGTTAATTCATGTTTGAGCTTATTTCAGTCTTCTCGTGAGATTTTTCTATTGTATTATTCTTACTAACACCTAACGGGGGAGTGATAAACCCACCAGACATGCCTAGACTTCCCAGAACGCGCGACAATGTCACAGTCACGCGGTGACCACGCGGTTGGCATGCTCGTTTACACGCTCTGGAGTTGGGGCCCTCAGACACCATCCAAACCTCGATGTCTTGCCACCACACCATGTATCTATGATTAAATGGATACTTATGTACCTAAACATGAATTTTGGGAAAAATAAAGAGTAAAGTATAATGCAGCTGCAGTTCAAATTTGACGTGCTTCCATCTCAATCGGTGGAAATTTGTCTTTTTCAGGAGCGGTGGATAAAAGATTTTGAGACCCAACAATTAGGTCAATTGTGCATTAAATATGGACTAGTATTTTAGAAAACTGATTTTGTACAATTTTGCAACAAAATATGGTAGATCCTTCACAAAAAAATTGGGCATTAGAAAAATGGAAAATGCATTTTTCGTCCAAAGAAAATGAAAACTTCCTTAGGCAACATTGTTTTCCATTCCAATATGCACCATTGTGCATAATATGAGATTATTTGAACAAACTATGCAATGAATGTGGTCATAAGATTGATCATTTGGCTTGAAAGCCATGAATCTTCACACATGATAACTCATTTCTAAGAATATTTTTTTAAAATAATTGTCATATTACAAGTTTATTATTTTACCTGATAACTTTGTCACATATAATGACACAATGTGAAAGTTTTCCATTTTTTTGATTTGTTTTGAATTTTTCATGCCCATTTCAATATGCGGTAAAAACGGCGGGTATAACCGTTCCTACCTAGTGGTTGAATTATGGAAAACTTTCGGTGTTTCTCTGATTAAATAGATACTTCTATACCTAAAAATTCATTTTGGAAAACATAAAGAGCAAACTATAAGATAGCTGCAGTTCAAATTTGATCCGCTTCCACATGAACCGGCGAAAATTTGTCTTTTTTACAAGAGGTGGATAAAAGCTTTTGACACCCAACCATTTGGTCAATTGTATATTAAATATGTCCTAGTATTTTAGAAAAATGATTTGGTCCAATTTCGCAACAAATATATGGTAGTTTCTTCACAAAAAACTCATTTTGGGTACTCGAAAAATGAAAAATGAATTTTGCGTCCAAAGAAAATGAGAACTTCCTTAGCAAACATTGTTTTCCATTCCAATACGCACCCCTGTGCACAATATGAGATCATTTGAACAAACTATGCCATGAATTTAGCGATAAGATTGATCATTTGGTTTGAAAGCAATGAATCTTCACACATGATAGGTCATTTCTAAGAACACTTTTTAAAAATAATTGCTATATTACAAGTTTATTATTTTACCTGATAACTTTGTCACATATAATGACACAATGCGAAGGTTTTGCATTTACTTGGTATCAGTATTTTATATGTATCAGTAATTATATGGAGAAGATCCATAGGTTCAACATAATTTCAAGAGCATAAGGAGAATATCCATAAGTTCAACATAATTTCAAGATCATAAGGAGAAGATCCATAGGTTCACCATAGCAGTACATAAGTTCAATATCATAAAAGTGCAGATGCACTTGGATAAATAGTCAAATATGAACTCAGTTTTATAGGTTCAAAGAGCAATTGTTTTTTTATAGGGGAAAGGAAATAACAAAAAGTTGTTTGTTTTGTGAGAAAGGGTTCCTTTTTCATATACTTTCCCTCAATAAATAAAAAATTCAAAACAAAAACCGCTACTATTCAGATAAGAATGACACAACTGCAGTTTTACATTAAGGACGTACCCAAATTCTCGTAGTGGGCCAGCCCATCGTCGTACTTGAAGAATCCATTCATGCCCAATGCTTACATCACTAGTGGGGACAGGGCCTATAGACCCGGCCCGTAAGGGGCTTTAGTCCCGGTTGGTGTCCCGGGTCTTAACACGGACCGGGACTAAAGGATCCGTCTATTTATTTTGTTTGTTTGACCCCAAAAGGTACCTTATTTATTTATTTTTCAAATTTTATTTTTGAATATTCTTTGATTTGTTTTTAAGTTTTATTTCAATTTTTAAATCTTTGATTTATTTGACAATTTAATCTCTAATCACCCATCCTCACTGCTCTAGCGTAGATTACTCATTTCAAATCGTCTAACTTCTCGGCCGGTCACCCCTCCTTTCAGTGCTTCAGCCCGAGCACGCTTAACTTCCTAGTTCTATCGCCCCTAGTTGCCAAGTTTGCACTTGTTGTTCTCCTGACAATAGTAAGCTATCAATCCTAAACAACCTAGGTTTGATGTCATGTCACATGATTTAATTTTTTGAATTCAAACAATTATTAAAATAAACAAAATAAGTAATAATAATAGTGAATTTCAATGAGAACAACCTAAAGATTTTAAATAAAATTATTTTTTCTTATTTTTATGGAAAAAACTTCTTTTTGCCATAACTTTTTTTACATTTGGAATTTTGAGCATCTGAGAAAACTTCACCGGGCAAGCCCCGGTGAAATCGATTCCCAATTTTCTCTAGTTTTTTTTATATATTAAACTTTTTTTATGTCGTATGCAAAAGTTATGGCCGTTTTACATTTTTCCCTTTTTTGAAAAAACGGTCAAAATTCATATCTCAAAATTTGTATACCAACTAGGCACTAAAACCTAACTACATCTCAAAGGATTTTATTTTTTGAAGATTTTAGCATTTTTGTTTATTTTCTACAAAACTAAAAAAGACGGTCCAGGGAGGGTAGAGTTTGAAAATTTCAGAATCCCCTTCAGCCAAGAGTCCAATCATACCCGTCGACTACATTTGCTAGCACCGTCCCCGCCAGAATCACAACTAAGGTTAACCAAGCCAGATTTAACCCTTTCTAACTTTATTTGCTATGTTGAGCCAAATGACCCTGAAATTGAAAAGAACTATAATGAACTCTGAAAATGTTGAAACTTGGCATGGTATCATCATTTCATCAACATAGCTTGTGTTAAAAAGTTGAGAGGGTTACGACAAAAACTGGATGCACTTCGTGTACAAACTGGACCATCTCCTTCGAAGTATCACGGTTTCGGACGAAAACCCATCTGCTAGAAAGATATATTATTTTTTACTTATTTCAACTTTAGACATTGTATGCATTTTGTGCATTCAATATAAACCATTCAAAACCACATCCTAAATTTCGACCCTTTATAACTTCATTTGCTATTTTTCATGCATTTAATGATTTTTTGACCTAAATGACCTTGAAATTGAAAAGCCCGACAAATGAACTCTGAAAAGGTTGAAACTTGGCATCGTATCATCATCTCTCCCACATAGCATGTGCTAAAAAGTTGAGAGGGTTACGTCAAAAACTGGATGCACTTCGTGTACAAAATGAACAATCTCTTTCGAAGTATCAGGGTTTCGAACGAAAACTCATCTATTGCAAAGGGATTTCATTTTTTCGAACTTATTTGAACTCCATACTTTTTGTGTGTTTAAAATACACCATTTAAAGCCACATCATAAATTTTCAATATTTTCTGACTTCATTTGGTATTTTTCATGCATTTACTTACTTTTTTGAGCTAATTGACCCTGAAATTGAAAAGCACTACAAGTGAACTCTGAAAAGGTTGAAAGTTGGCATGGTATCATAGTTTCACCCACATGGCATGTGCTAAAAGTTGAGAGAGTTACGATAAAAACTAGATGCACTTCGTGTACAAACTGGATCATCCTTCGAAGTATCAAGGTTTGAGACGAAAACCCATCTGCTACAAAGGCATTTTATTAAAATGATTTTAATTCCATACTTTTCATGCATTCAATATGCACCATACTATAACATGTTAAAATCTACAGAAAGTACTAACAAAAAATAATAAAGAACAACAATTAAATGGCTAAAACAACTATATAAGCAAAACAATATTGTTTTAATTAAAATCTAAATTTAAATTATTCTAAAAATAACCAAATAAATCTTACTGTGATAACAATCTAACAGATGACTAGGAGAAAAAAGAATTAAATTAAAAACTATTTGTAAACTCAAGTTATTCACAATTTGGGTTTGAAGCAAATTTGAACAAATTCAAATTTAAACCATTCAAATTTAAAAACTAATTGCACAAACAAAAACTAGACAAAATTTTGAATCTAATGAAAAAAGAATCACTCAAAAAAATTAAATATCCTAAAAGATATAAGCAATTTAAAACAGAAACTACAAACAGAAATAAAATTTAAAAACAGGAAAAAATAAAAATACAAAACCCCTTTAGTCCCGGTTCGTGTCTCGAACCGGGACTAAAGGTCTACCCTTTAGTCCCGGTACTAAAGCCTCCAAACCCTTTAGTCCCGGTTCGAGACACGAACCGGGACTAAAGGTCCCTTTTGAACCGGGAATAAAGACCGACCGGCGCCCTTGTCGTTCGAACCGGGACAAATGCTAACATTAGTCCCGGTTCGTAATGGAACCGGGACTAATGTGTAAATTGAGCTGGGACGGAAGCCCTTTTTTCTACTAGTGCATACTTTTTTTTTGGTGTATGGTGAAGTAACTATTGTACTACATTGCTTGGCATGCCCTCGTCTCGCCTCTAGCTCTCCGCTAATGGCCTGGCCCAACATTGTAGCTCCTTAGAGCAGTTTTGGAAAGGTTGCATGGACAGGTTTTGATCGGTTTTAAAACCTTCTCTGCGGTTTATTCTTCTTCCATGTTTCAATGTGATTTCCGTAACGATCTCATCTTTTTCTCAAATTGGTTTCTTTTTCTCTGTATGTCTTTTCTCTTTGTTCTTCATTTTTCAAATACATGTTAATGTTTTTTATACATGTTGAATATTTTCTTAAAACATGTTGAATACTTTTCTAAAATACGTGTTGAACATTTATCAATTCACATTGATGAAAATATGTAACACAAAACTTTTATTTATTAATGTGAAAAGCATTTTTTTAATGTTTAGACATTTTTTAAAACGCCATGAACATTTTTCTCAATGGTACGAAGTAGTATATTAAATTGTGTAAGAATTTTTCAAACATCTCATGAACATATTTTTTAAACCCATGAATATATTTTTTTTAGAAAAGGAGGTTTGCCTCCGGCCTCTGCATCAGGGCGATGCATCCAACCATTTTATTTAATGAAACGAAGCAAACATTCAGCGGTTCCGAACCAGGTCCAAAATAACAGAAAATTACATAAATGGATAATAAAAAGCCACAACCGGCTACAAATATAGGCCTAGATGCCTAATCATCTATCCTATTAGTGGACCGCCATCCAAACCGGTTGTATATATCTCGTGCTACCATCTCTCATCGGATAGACCAGGTAACCAAAGGCTCCCTGATTTTCACAGGTGTGAGTAACGACCATATACGGATCCACGCCGATGCCGTGTGGAGTACCTGCAAGAAATTGACATTTGATAATCTGTTAAAGTTCACATCATTTCTGCAATTCCAAATAGCCCAGATCAATGCACATGCTCCTATACGAATATGTGTGGCAATATACATGTTTACCCCATTTAGCCACGTCCCAAACAACGTATCAATGCTATCCGGTGGTGTAATGTTGAAAGCTATATGGACTGTTTGCCATAGAATTTTAGCAAGTGGGCAATGAAGAAAAAGGTGTTTGATAGTCTTCTCATGATCAGAGAAGGAACAACGTTTATCCCCGCCCCCCAATTTCTCTTAGCCAAATTATCTCTGGTTAGAATCACCTTCTTATGGACAAACCACATGAAAATTTTGATCCGTAAAGGGACTTTAACTTTCCAGATATTATTGGACTTGGGAATAGTAGATGTATTTATGATGCTTAAATACATGGACTTCACAGAAAACACTCCATTGGGCGTTAGCTTCCAATGAAACTTGTCCGCCTCCTCCGATAAGCAGACATCCATGAGTCTTGTAACTAAATGCAGCCATGCATCCCATCTATGTCCTATCAATGCTCTCCGGAACTGAATATTCAAAGGATTAGACTGTAATATTGTGGCAACGTATGGGTCCTTACGTTGAACAATATTATAGATAGATGGATAGTGTATGGCTAGAGGCAAGTCCCCCATCCATGTATCCTCCCAGAATCTAGTTGACTTCCCATCACCTACAACAAATCTTGATTTTTGAAAGAAGGTTGTTCTCACTGACATCAAGCCTTTCCAAAATGCTGAATCATTGGGATTTAGTAGCACCTGAGCTAGAGTTTTAGTTTGTAGGTACTTATTACGCAAAATTTATACCCACATAACCTCCGTCTCCATAGAAAGTCTGAACAGCCATTTGCTTAGCAGACATATATTCTTTACCTCTAAATTTTCAATTCCCAACCCTCCCTGATCTTTAGGCCTGCAAATAATATCCCACCTAGTAAGTCGGTATTTTTTCTTAATTTAGTCACTTTGCGAGAAGAACCGAGATCTATAAAAGTCTAATCTTTTTCGTACCCTGACTGGTACAAGAAAGAAGAAGGAAAGAAGGAACACATTGGCATGCTCGTGAGAACCGAGTTAATAAATTGTTAATGAAGCACACGGCATTGGAATATATATATATATATATATATATATATATATATATATATATATATATATATATTATTGTATGTCATTTTCAAATCAAGGAATTGAAAGTGTATGTACTGAAATGAAACACATGACAAACTTCTTAGTAGCACACCACACCACACCACACCAATCAACATGAAACAACACAAAAGGTAGTGAATTGAAACACATAACTAGCTAGGACTCATACGACTTAAACATCACCAGGGGTGTTAGGCATGGCAGCCTCTGGCCGGCTGATGAACCCGAGGTGGGTGAGTAACGCCCACAGAAGTGTTATCAGCTCGCCACCCCGCGCAATGGCCTCGGCATGGGCGGCGACATTGTCCGACGGGGCGGCATAGAGTATCATCTCAGACCAGAATTCTGCGAGGAGCTCCCATGCCACCTCTTCTCCTTCATTTCCCGCCAGCTCCACCAGCTTCTTCCCGAGCTCCGCACCATTCTTGAGCAGGTCGTGTGCCTCTTCAGACCCGGCACTCAGCGCCTGGACCAGCGCTTCAGGACTCAATGACGCCTGCCCGGTGTTGCCGGATGCCGCGAGTGCGCGCTTGGCTTTTTTCTTGATGCCCTTGTACAAGCTTTTGCACCACTCGTTGTTGTCGGGGAGTAGATCTGGGACATAGGCTACCAAGTAGGCACAATAGCATGACAAGTGTGTGGCGGCAATCTCATTAGCAGAGTCAGCCTGGCGGAGTGGCTCCGATGTTCTCACTTCAAGGATGCTCGTGGCAATGTGGGCCACAAGCATGGTATCAGCTACACCTTTGACGCCATTCGATGTTGAGAGCGGATTGTTGTCGGCCTGCAGTTGTAGCCTTGTACAAAGGGATGCCACGCCATTGCTTCTGTTCTTCCAATTGGGGCTTCTAAGTGGCTTGAGGAGAGCTGCCTTCACTGCTCTTGGTACCTTCTTCCTGTGAAGCAGTGGGATGAGGCGTCCGAGAAGAGGCACTGGGGTTGTGCTTGGGTGGAGTGCCAAGACTGAGCATTGGTTCATTTTGTCCACCCAATGATTTAGCAGCTTGCATTTTCTACGCAGCACAAGGCTAAGCATCTTCTTCTTCCAATGTGATTTCTGCCACGAAGAAGCATGCCTAACATAGGAGCAGATCAGGAATACTTTAGTCCAGTTAGAGCAGATGTAACAAGCAATCTCCCGCACCTCCGAAAGCACAACTAGTGCCGCAAGCAAACCCACTGGGGCAAGATCGAAGAAAATATTTCCATATTGTATCTGGTTCGAAGAACTATAGAAAAAATCTTCATGTTCATTCTGGAACGAAGGATGGAAATTCAGAAAACACTGCATCTGTCCATGATGTGGCCATCCCATAAAAGCATACAGCAAAATCACAACTGTTATGAGCAATAGATATAATAAGCTCAAACCCATGGTTAGAAGTGAAATAGATATGCTCAAAATGGGTAGCCAACTGCTTGAATATGAGGTTGGGAGAGATGAATAATAATAATCATGAAGGAAAGAAAGCTCATGTGCAATCATCCCAAGTGATCTTTCATCATCAACATCCTGGAGCAACACGTGTGACAATAAGTTATGGGCCTTGATGAAACCAAACTCAGCAATTGTATGCCTTGTAAATCGACATCTTAACAACTTGAACAATGCAAACGAAAAGCATATATCTTTTAGCTGCTTGGTTGAATACCTCGGAAATATATCATCCTCTAACCTCCAAACTTTATCAGTGGTCACTAAATTGTTGTTGTCTATCCCTGTCCCATCAGCTTGGTTAAATAACCATTTGATACTATAACCATGAGGCTCCTTCTGTACCAATGTTGTGTCCTCTCCCGTAACTATGAGTGGAGGAAGGGAATGCTCACTTGTTAGCTTGGCTTTTAGTTGCTCCATGTATCCAACAATGAAATGAGGATTGCGCCCAAATGCTAATGACCTGCTTGCCCCATACCAAGCATAATATTTGAGAAGTAGCTTGGCAATGAGAAGAGAAAACAATGGAAGAACCGGTAATCCATTTGCAAGATCCATATGCTTTATGGACCATTGTCTCGTTGAATAATATCCCCCTCCTAGGTAGTACACGACAATGTACGAGGTCCATATTGCTTGAACAAGCAGTACAGTGCCAGGAAGGGTAATGTTTCGTCCTTTGTTGTCATCACCAGCAACTATTGTAGTGGTGTTGGCGCCAGCAATCTGAACAAGACTAGCCCATACGAACACAGTGTAAATGTGGCTACGTGTACTGCACCACCCTGGTATTATGTGTGCATCGGAGGAAATAGTGACAACACCTAGATTACTATCGACGGTAGAGACAACATAGGAGAGGATGGGCACGAACAAGGTGGTGGCACCAAGGAAGAGGAAGCTGGTAAGTGGATGGTGACGGTAGCGCTGACCATAGGCACCGATCCCAACAATAACTCCTATCACGATGGTGCTGGCCACCAGCAGAGCGTTCACTCTCATCAACTGCCCATCTATGTGCTTAGAGAAGTCAGTGGTTGCTTGGTCGGAGCAGTTTCCGACGCCCATAATCTGCTTAACACACATATCAAATTCAAACATCAGTACAAGTTGAAGATGTTGACAAACACGCAAAAAGAATACAACCATTCGTCCAATGATGCTATGCTGCAATGTAAGCATTCAATTGATTCACTGATAGAACAACATTAAGACCAAACTAGCTCATAGATTCTTGTACTAAAGGAAATGATAAGCTTACACAAGGGTGGCAATCGGACTGCTGGAGTACCAGAGTATTGTTTCCTTGAGCGTCGGTTTTCAACCATGCGTGCTACGAGGTCATGGAAATATGTGTGTTATCTATTGCTACTAGCAGTCCATCCTGACATTTGCAAATGCACCATTCTCCTGATATAACTAATATATGCCTTTTTTTTCCTTTTTGTCTTTTTCATTTTTTCCACTTTTCCTTTGTTCCCTTTATTCCTTGGATCTGGATGCTAGACATGTTCTTTATTCCATGGTTCTTTGTAAAAACAAAAGAGCAAAATAGCTTTGGTACGTATCTGTTCGTCTCACTCACACTTTTTCATGTACTCAAGATTACCTTCACCCGGTGGCTTGGACTACATGTTGCTATGCACAGGAGCTCCATAAGATTCAGCCCTTGTTGAAATACGCTGCACATCTTTCTCATTCGCTTACGCTTATAAATAAATGTGTTGGTCGGTTAATGCAATTCAATCAAAACGGCACGGAGTGACCAGCCCCGGATTTTTTGAGCTGAAAACAGCTGAGCATTTAAGCATGCAATTCAACATGGCTAAGGAGATCGGCGCCTAATTTAAGAAGTGAAATTTTTTAGTGTAGCCTCAATTGATATATGAATCCTCCCTGATCTTCCTTTTTCCTCATGCATGTGAAGATAAAATAAAATCGAAATGTACAATAAATAAACTATTTTTCTGCTGTTTCCAGATAAATATGGTTCTAGTTATGATTGTCCAAATGTATACCTTTTTGAGTTAGACCAAGTTTTCACCGTAAATAGAAAAAGGAAAAAAAAGGTTTCACAAATTAATAGAAAATAGACCAAGTTCTCAGAAGAATGCATCAACATGTACAAGATCAAATGAAGAGATTGTGAACATATATTTCATGATTGATCTGAATCTGATGGAACTGATTGGATGTTATAAATTTTGGTAGTTGAATCATATGCACACCGTCTCTCGTTTGTTAGCACATCAAATTCAATTGCGATGATTCCGCGCGCTGGCAAGATGTCCTATCGCTTTATGTCCGGCTGTGTGAGTCTGACTGTCAACTGAGCTAAATTTGTGATACTTCCTCCATTCCACAATGTAGTGCGCATGCGCTTTGCGAGGTCTAAATTTCACCATAAATTTAACCAATGAGACAGATTGCGATGGGAGCAAAAGTTATATTATTGAATTCGTATATGAATGAAGTTTTTGATGGTACAGTTTTTCCTTCCGTTGCAATCATCCACATTGATTAAATCCATTGTTAAACTTAAAACTTAAAAACCGAGGACGCACTATATTATGGAATGGAGGGAGTAGAAGCTTTAGACAGTAGGAGAATCATGTGTTCCAAACTCCAAAGTGTGAACAATACGGTATTTGGCACTTTGGCCTCCCTTTGATCGATGTTGTCTTCGATCCCTGACGTACTCCCTTGTATCTAGTTGCCGGGCTTCATGGAGCCCTTTATTAGAAACGTTCAAAAATCACATTCTGAAGCTTTGAAAAATAAAAAATAAACCATACATTAACATATGGGTGTATACTATATGCATGTAAATTTTGAGGATAAAATACATTGATTCGTAAGATACACAAAAAAATGAAAATCATTGGTTTTATATAGGGAACGGTGCACAGTGCACCATGCTGTTCACTATTTTCAAAATTAGCAATTTTTCATCTTTGTCTAGCTCACGATGTCAATGTATTTTCTCATGAAAATTTGCACCCATGTACAGTATACATTTGCATGGCATTGTGTGCCTTTTTTCAGATTTTTTAAAAACTTCAAAATATCTGGTTGACTTTTTCAATAAGAACAAGCATCGACAAAATGCATTTCTTATCTATTTATTGACTTCTAGAAAATGAAAACCAGTTCAGGCTGGCTTTTGCTTGCTTGTTGAAAAAGTTTTTGATGGTATCTTTTCTGAAAACTGAGCTCATTTATACATAACCGTCCATTTGGACAATATGAACGGGCATTCTCCCTTGATAAAATAAAATAAACAATTAGACCTATATATATGTGATGATGACTAGTGGGTGCGACTTGTCTCACTTATAGCATGATATGGTGCAGCCTCACATCAAGCAATGCCAAAACTCGCGGGGAGGCCACCGCGATGGGATCCCGCGGCTGCAACCTAGATGCAGCTCCCGCGCCGCGCCATCGAAGACGAAGCGGGCGAGCAGGGAGAAGAGCTAACACGGGAAGGGTGAAATACCGTAGAATGATTGTTATGCGGTTTGAGTTCAAAAAAAACACGGGAAGGCTGGAGAGGAGGTAGAAGAAGTCCCGCCGTTGCCACAGGCCGGCTGAAGGCCGCCGTCAACGGCGGCAAGGAGAGGCCTAATCGCCCCCGAGTCGCCCCCGAGTCGCCTACGTGAGACGACGCGAGGGGGGGTGGGGAATCTTCACCACCCTGGTATTACTACCAATATTACATATATTTAACCCAAATGATAATGCCCACACGTGTGACATGTTTCTACTTTGCCCTCATGCCAACTCTTATTTTACCCAAATGATAATATCCATTCTGTTTTGCATGAATCTTCAAGGAATCTGTTGAAATTTCAGTGCAACGTAGGCATCATCGTGTTTGTGGGCGTTTGAGAGTTCGCCCACACGACCCGCATCGTGTGGTAGACAGCTACGATCTGTGGGCAAACCAGTTTCTGTCCACATAGTCACCACCTAGTCCACGCGTGTGTGGGCGAACTGTTTTTCGCCCACACAACGCTCGTCTGTTGCTAGATGGCAACTGTGTTTGTGCGTATGTGGCAACTAGGTAAACTCACATGGCAACTATGATTGATTGCTAGATGACAACTGCAGTTGCGCGTACGTGCCAACCTGATAAACATATGTGGCAACTATGATTAACATACATAACAATTATGGTTGGACCACATGTGACAACTAGTTAAACACATATGAAAACTATCTCCGGATAACTAAAGTGTCATCCCGGAGGTCACTATAGTTAACCAAAACAGAGCGAGTTGTCATGTTTTCTCAACTACATTTGCCACCTCGGATTACTAAAGTTGTCATTCTTGAGGGATAACTAAAGTGTCATCCCGCGGGTAACAAACGTAGTTGCACCACACGCAGGGATGGGAATGAATAATACTTGTTGGGAGTGTGGTCCAAAGTAGTTGCGCCTACACGCGTTTTAGAACCGAACAGGTTCCTCTTTCTTACATGACATGTTTAACAGCCATCGGCTTAGAACATAACCAATATAACTCCAAGACAATCTTCCTTGCCCTTGGCAAACAAAGAGAGAATCGGCTCAAGGGCATATGATGTGACTTGTGATATAGGCCTTCCAACCGCTTTTAACAAGATAATTAAGCTACTGTAATTTAATTTGTGGTAGCTTTAGAAACACCATCTATACTACTAGTAAATATATGTAATCTTGCAACAGACTGTAAATACTAGTAAATATATGTAATCCCGCTAGAGATCCGGTCAGCGGCACAAAGCATGGTGGTGGTCTTCAACATGGCCTTCACCTTCATCATCGCCCATATCTTCATCATGATGCTCTACCACTTCAAGTTCGGCCCCTTCTACTTCTTTGGCGTCTGCGAGCTCCTCATGACCGCCTTCATCTAGTTCTTCCTGCCGGAGACCAAGGGCATCCCCATCGAGGAGATGGGCCGGATCTAGGCCACGCATTGGTACTAGAAGCGCTTCCGTGCTTTGTTGAGGGCAATGGCAGACTCCGAAATGTCCACTTGACGTCATCCAACGCCGTATGACCAACATCGATGGACTGGCTCAGTCCATCATAGTTTTGATGATTGATCTCCTTTGGCTAGATATATATCCCTAGTGTGGTCGTTAGCTAGAGGATGTTTATCATAGAGTTAGTTATTAATTAGTTTGGGGAAAACCTAGTTAATTATGTGGATTAATGTTGATGCGTAGCAGGAATTGAACGACTCGACAAATTAATCTACTACTACTGTGCCGATCCTGGTAAATAATATACCACGACTTTGGTGTTTAGAGATTGAAGAGCGTCCATTTACGACGTACAAATCCATATATATGTAACCAAATGTTGGGAAGCAGTAAGTTATAATTATATGCCCTTAAGCAGCAACACAACACCAATCAAGATCAAATCAAACAATCAGAAATTGTAATGAAGCGAAACACATGACAACAACAGTTCTTTTAGTAGCACACCACACCACACCACACCAATCAAGATGAATCGAAAGAACAAAAAAGTAGTGAATCGAAACACATGACACGGGCAGTTTTTTAGTAGCACATCACACCAGACCACACAGCACCAATCAAGATGAACGACAGAACAGAAAAGTAGTGAATCGAAACACATGACTAGTAGTACTTGTGTACGACTTAAACATCACAACGAGCGTTGTTAGGCGTGGCGGGCTCTGGCCGGCTGATGATCCCGACGTGGGTGAGCAAGGCCCACAGGAGCGTTATCAGCTCCCCGCCCCGCGCAATGGCCTCGGCGTGAGCGTCCGAGGGGGCGGCATAGAGGATCATCTCGGACCAGAAGTCCATGAGGACCTCCCATGCCTCCTCTTCTCCTTTATCCTCCAACAGCTCAATCAGCTTCTTGCCGAGCTCTGCGCCATTCTTATGATCAAAGTAGGCGCAGTAGCGTGACAAGTGTGTGGCGGCGATCTTATGATCAAAGTCAGCCTTCCCCGATCTACTCACTTCCAGGATGCTCGTGGCAATGTGAGCCACCAGCATTGTATTAGCAATACCTTTGACGCCATTGGACTGTGAGAAAGGGTTGTTGTCGGCCTGCAGTTGTAGCCTTGTGCATAGGGATGCCACGCCATTGCTTCGGTTCCTCAGTGGCTTGAGGACGGCAGTCTTCACAGCTGTCGGTACCTTCTTCCGGTCAAGCACAAGGATGAGGCGATGAAGAAGAGCCAGTGGAGTTGTTCTTGGGTTGAGGGTCAATACTGAGCACTGGTTCATTTTGTCCACCCAATGATTTAGCAGCTTGCATTTTCTGCGTAGCACAAGGCCTAGTAACTTGTTCTTCCAAGGTGATTGCTGCCAAGAAGAAGCATGCCTAACATAGTGGCAGATGAGGGATACTTTAGTCCACTTAGAGCAGATGTAAGAAGCAATCTCCCGCAGCTCGGAAAGCACAACTAGTGACGCAAGTAAAAATACGGGTACATCATCCAAGTACCACTTTCCATAATGTTTCCAGGTCAATGTATCACATTCCATGATACATTCAATCTGTGAATCATTCCATGAAGCTTCCCCCGGCATATAAAGAGTTTCATCCAACATATAGAACAAGCTCTAACCCATGCTTAAGAGAGATATAAATATGCTCAAAATGGGCAGCCAACTCCTCGAATATGAGGTTGTGAGAGATGAACAATAATAATCGTGAAGGAAAGAAAGCTCAAGTGTAATCACATCAAATGCTCTTTCATCATCACTATCCTGGAGCAACATGTGTGGCAATAAGTTATAGGCCTTCATGAAACAAGTCTCAACAATTGTATGCCTTGCAAATCGGCATCTTAGCAGCTTGAACAACGCGAATGAAAAGCATAAATCTTTAAACTGTTCCCTTGAAGACCTCGGAAGCATGTCATCCTGCAACTGCCAAACTTTGTCAATGGTCACTAAGCTGTTGTTTTCAATCCTTGCCCCATCAGCTTGGTTGGATAACAATTTGAGACTGTAACCACAAGGCACCCTTTTAAGATTTATCAATCTTATGTCCTCTCCTGCAACTATGAGTGGAGGAAGGGAATGCTCAGTTGTTGGCCCGACATGCTGCTTTTCATCTTTTAGCTGCTCCATGTATCCAACAATGAGATGTGGATTGCGCCCAAATGCTAACGAACTTCTTGCACTGTACCATGCATAATATTTGAGAAGGAGTTTAGCAACGATAAGAGCAAAGGATGGAAGAAGGACCAATACGTCTCCGGGCTCCACATTCTTTAGCGACCATTGTCTCGGTGAATAAAAATCCTTTCCTAGCAAATTAACGGCAAGGTAGGAAGTCCATATTGCTTGAACAAGCAGTACTGTGGCAGGAGGGGTGATGTTGCGACCTTCCTTATCATCACCAGCAACTATTGCAGTGGTGTTGAGGCCAGCAATCTGAATAAGACTAGCCACGAAGACAGAGATGATGTGGTCCTGTGTGTGACAACTCCCTGATATGATGTGTGGACCAGAGAAAATGGCGATGACATCTTGATTACCAATGGTAGAGTTAACATACGAGAGGATGGGCAGGAACAAGGTGTTGCACTGGTGGAAAAACAGGCTTCCGTCCAGCCCCATAAGTCGCGAAGCTGTAGGAACCGCGACTAATGGGACCTTTAGTCGCGGTTCTGGAGGTGAACCGCGACCAAAGGCCTGGGCCCAGGGCGCTCGGTGGCCAGCTGGTGCACGTGAGGGGCTTTAGTCGCGGTTGGCCAGGACAACCGCGACTAAAGGCCTTCGGGCACCTTTAGTCACGGTTTGCCAGGCCAACCGCAACTAAAGCCCCTCCCCTATATATACCCATCCAGCAGCCAACACTTAGCCATTTAGAGCCATTCTCTTCACACTTAGGGTTTAGGTTTGCTTTTGGTTCCTCTTATGCACATAAGGTGTTTGATGAAATGCCCCAAGAGCATGAAACAAACATGACATGAAGTGTTGGAGCCACACTCCTCGATCGCGGTTAGCAACTTGATGAACCTTTGATGTGTCATTGATAAAATATGCATGTGTGTAGTTCATTGTTTAATTTATATTGTTTGTAGCTAGTTAGTTTAACAAATGCATGATGGTTAATTATATATTTTATATTATAATAATGCAGATGAATCGGCAATGGATGTACGTTAACCGACTCTCCGGCGAGTTCACTACGGGTTTGAAAGATTTCCTCGTAGTGGCTAATGCGAACAAGCGGGGGGGTTTTGTTATCTGTCCATGTGTTAACTGTAAGAATCAGAAGGGTTACTCTTCCTCAAGAGATGTTCACATGCATCTGCTTCGGCACGGTTTCATGCCAAGCTATAATTGTTGGACCAAGCATGGAGAAAGAGGGGTTATAATGGAAGAAGATGAAGAAGGGGATGATTTCATCGATGAAAGCTATCTTGCTCATTTCGGTGATACTTTCATGGAGGATGCTGAAGGTGAAGGGGAAGGTGAAGAAGAGGCACGTGATGATCCCGTTGATGATCTTGGTCGGACCATTGCTGATGCACGGAGATGCTGCGAAACTGAAAAGGAGAGGGAGAATTTGGATCGCATGTTAGAGGATCACAGAAAGGCGCTGTACCCCGGATGCGATGATGGTCTGAAAAAGCTGGGCTGCACACTGGATTTGCTGAAATGGAAGGCAGAGGCAGGTGTAGCTGACTCGGCATTTGAAAACTTGCTGAAAATGTTGAAGAATATGTTTCCAAAGGATAACGAGTTGCCCACCAGTACGTACGAAGCAAAGAAGGTTGTCTGCCCTCTAGGTTTAGAGGTTCTGAAGATACATGCATGCATCAACGACTGCATCCTCTACCGCGGTGAATACGAGAATTTGAATGAATGCCCGGTATGCACTGCATTGCGTTATAAGATCAGAGGCGATGACCCTGGTGACGATGTTGAGGGCCAGAAACCCAGGAAGAGGGTTCCCGCCAAGGTGATGTGGTATGCTCCTATAATACCACGGTTGAAACGTCTATTCAGGAACAAAGAGCATGCCAAGTTGTTGCGATGGCACAAAGAGGACCGTTAGTCGGACGGGGAGTTGAGACACACCGCAGATGGAACGCAATGGAGAAAGATCGACAGATGGTTCAAAGATTTTGCAGCTGACGCAAGGAACATAAGATTTGCTCTAAGTACGGATGGCATGAATCCTTTTGGCGAGCAGAGCTCCAGCCATAGCACCTGGCCCGTGACTCTATGCATCTACAACCTTCCTCCTTGGTTGTGCATGAAGCGAAAGTTCATTATGATGCCAGTGCTCATCCAAGGTCCGAAGCAACCCGGCAACGACATCGATGTGTACCTAAGGCCATTAGTTGATGAACTTTTACAGCTGTGGGGTGGTGTCCATGTGTGGGATGAGCACAAACAAGAGGAATTTGACCTACGAGCGTTGCTTTTCATAACCATCAACGATTGGCCTGCTCTTAGTAACCTTTCGGGACTGTCAAATAAGGGATACAATGCATGCACGCACTGCTTACATGAGACTGAAAGTGTACATTTGCCAAATTGTAAGAAGAACGTGTACCTTGGGCATCGTCGATTTCTTTCGAAAATTCATCCAGTAAGAAAGAAAGGCAAGCATTACAACGGCAAGGAAGATCACCGGCCGAAGCCTGCGGAACGCACTGGTGCTGAGGTATTTGATATGGTCAAGGATTTGAAAGTCATCTTTGGAAAGGGTCCTGGCGGACAATCAGTTCCGAAGGGAGCTGACGGGCACGCAGCCATGTGGAAGAAGAAATCTATATTCTGGGAGCTAGAATATTGGAAAGTCCTAGATGTCCGCTCTGCAATCGACGTGATGCACGTTACGAAGAATATTTGCGTGAACCTCCTAAGCTTCTTGGGCGTGTATGGGAAGACAAATGATACAAAGGAAGCACGGCAGGACCAGCAACGTTTGAAAGACCCTGATGACCGGCATCCGGAATGGTTTCAAGGTCGTGCCAGCTACGCTCTGACCAAAGAAGAGAAGGTCATCTTTTTTGAATGCCTGAGCAGTATGAAGGTCCCGTCTGGATTCTCGTCCAATATAAAGGGAATAATAAACATGGCGGAGAAAAAGTTCCAAAACCTGAAGTCTCACGACTGCCACGTGATTATGACGCAATTGCTTCCGATTGCTTTGAGGGGGCTCCTGCCGGAAAATGTTCGAGTAGCCATTGTGAAGCTATGTGCATTCCTCAATGCAATCTCTCAGAAGGTAATCAATCCAGAAGTTCTACCACGGTTACAGAACGATGTGATCCAATGTCTTGTCAGTTTCGAGTTGGTGTTCCCGCCATCCTTCTTCAATATTATGACGCACCTCCTGGTTCACCTAGTCGAAGAGATTTTCGTTCTCGGTCCTGTATTTCTACACAATATGTTCCCCTTCGAGAGGTTCATGGGAGTATTAAAGAAATATGTTCGTAACCGTGCTAGGCCAGAAGGAAGCATCGCCAAGGGCTATGGAAATGAGGAGGTAATTGAGTTTTGTGTTGACTTTGTTCCTGACCTTAAGCCGATTGGTCTTCCTCGATCGCGGCACGAGGGGAGACTAAGTGGAAAAGGCACGATCGGAAGGAAATCAACGATATGTATGGACGGCCATTCTCTGACTGAAGCACACCACACTGTACTGACCAATTCCAGCTTGGTGGCTCCGTACTTTGAGAAACACAAGAATATTTTACGCTCTGACAACCCGGGGAAGCCTGAATCCTGGATTAGGAAGGCCCACATGGAGACTTTCGGCAGTTGGTTGAGAAAACATTTAATGAATGACAATGATGTTGTAGATCAGCTGTACATGTTGGCCAAGACACCATCTTCGACTATAACGACTTTCCAAGGGTACGAGATAAATGGGAATACATTTTACACGATCGCCCAAGATAAAAAGAGCACCAACCAAAACAGTGGTGTCCGCTTTGATGCAGCAACCGAGAATGGGCAAGAGGTCACATATTATGGTTACATAGAGGAGATATGGGAACTTGACTATGGACCCTCCTTTAAGGTCCCTTTGTTCCGGTGCAAATGGTTCAAGCTAACAGGAGGTGGGGTAAAGGTGGACCAGCAATACGGAATGACAATGGTGGATTTCAACAATCTTGGTTACCTTGACGAACCATTCGTCCTAGCGAAAGATGTCGCTCAGGTTTTCTATGTGAAGGACATGAGTAGCAAACCGAGGAAACGGAAAGATAAGAAAACGATCAGTACATCATGCGATGATCCAAAGCGCCACATTGTTCTTTCAGGGAAAAGAAACATCGTGGGAGTGGAGGACAAGACAGACATGTCAGAAGATTATAATATGTTTGCTGAAATTCCGCCCTTCAAAGTGAACACCGACCCAAGCATTAAGTTAAATGATGAGGATGCTCCATGGATACGGCACAATCGTAAGCAAGCAGGGACACAAGGGAAGAAATGATGTGTAATAATTTATTGTACCAAACTTTGTTGAATGGATCATGTGAATTATATTACCCGTGATGTGTTTGGTGTCCATTTTCGAATGATTCGAGATACCACTGATGATACATGAAATTTGGAGTGATTTAGTCATACTCCTTCCTAGGCGTATAATATGCATACTCGTAGTCTTCATAGCCGCCGTCGTCGTTGTAGTGGTAGTCGTCGCCTTCTAAGTTGCCGCCGTCGTCGTCGCTGCTGTCGTCGCTGTCGTCGGGCGGCGCTCGTGGCTCGAACTGAGGGTAGCGCAGGCGGGGGATATCGCCGGCCGTGATGTAGTCCATGACGCTCTGCAGAGTCCGGCCGTACCACCATAGCCGACGGCCGGCCTCGTGGAAGTTCCCAGGAGGCAGACCGTCCTCCTCATACCTGGCGAGCGCCCTCTCACGCCGATTGATGAAGAAGGCGTCCCAAGTATGCTGGTTATCGGGATGCCAGCGGGGATTCATCCGCTGCTCCGGCGTGAGGTCGAGGTAGTAGTGGTTCGTGATGGCCGCCCGGCGCGCAGTACCCTGAGGGACGGGAGGGACCGGCACGCCGCCGGCGCTTAGGCTCCAGCCGGTGGGGACGCGGTAGCCCGGTGGACAAGGGTAGTTCGAGGCGCAAAGCTCCTCCACCTGCTGGTAGGTTAGAGTGGGTGCGGTGGAAGCCATGAGAGAGTGATGAGAGATTGTAGAGATGTGATAATGCTGGCCAAGCCGGGCTACATATATGTAGTGAGAAATGGCGGGAAAAATGGGAGCGGGAAGACAGGAGGCGGGAAGACAGGAGGCGGGAAGAAAGTGGCGGGAAGAAAGAGGCGGGAAGACAGGGAAGAAATGGCGGGAAGAAGAGGAATCCAGAGCTGGTCATCTAACCTTTAGTCCCGGCTGGTTGGTGCAACCGGGACTAAAGGCCAGACCAACCGCGACTAAAGGTCGTTGCGCGCGGGGAACGCAAAAACGACCTCTCAGCGGGCGGATAGGAGAAGAAAGGGGCGGCGCGCTCACGGCTCGGGCGAGAGGCCTCTCAGCGGGGCATCACAGCCACCGCACCAGGCAGGCGTGAGCAAGATGGGTCGAGGCCGAAGGCCGGCCCAGGCCGGGGGGGAGAGAGGCTGTGGCCAATGTTCCCTTTAAATGGATTCTCTTTTTTCTGTCCCGTTTTAGGCAGATTCAATGTATTGTCTCTATGCATATTTTTCCTACGAAAATATGCTTAGAAAACAGAAAATAAAATGTTTGAAGTTTCTATAAAAGCAATGATGATTTTTCTGAAAAGAAAAAGATAAAAGGTTCTGAAAATAAAAGAAGATTTGGGGGGGGGGGCCTTTAGTCGCGGTTGGTCTGGCAAACCGCGACTAAAGGTTACCCTTTAGTCGCGGGTCGCCTCCCCAACCGCGACTAAAGGGGGGGGGGGGCGCGGGAACGCAAAAAACCCGCCAAAAACCCTTTAGTCGCGGTTGGGGAGGCGACCCGCGACTAAAGGGTACCTTTAGTCGCGGGTCTCGTCCCCAACCGCGACTAAAGGGGGGGGGCTATAAATACAAGTGCGGGTCGCCTCCCCTGCCGCCGTCTTCTCCATCTCTCTCGTCTTCTCCGATTCTCTGCCGCGCGCGCCGAAGGCCTGCCGCCGCCGTCGCCCTCGCCCTCGTCGACGCCGCCCGCCGTCGCCCTCGCCGTCGTCGCCGCCCGCCGTCGCCCTCGCCCGCGACTAAAGGGTTCACCCCTATCCTTTCATCTTTCCCGCGCCGCGCCCGCCTTCCTCGCTTCCTGTCGCCGCCTTCCTCGCTTCCTCCGCTCGAAGCATTGCGCTCGTCGCTGCGCTCATAGCCGCCCTCGTCCCCGCGCCCATCGATGCCGACAGGGCTCGCAGAAAAAGAACGTCTTGGAAGAACGTCTTGGAAGAACGTCTTGGAAGAACGTCTTGGAAGAAAAAGAACGTCTTGGAAGAACGTCTTGGAAGAACGTCTTGGAAGAAAAAGAACGTCTTGGAAGAACGTCTTGGAAGAAAAAGAACGTCTTGGAAGAACGTCTTGGAAGAAAAAGAACGTCTTGGAAGAACGTCTTGGAAGAAAAAGAACAGAGACTATCTATTTAAAAGTTTCATCGAATATAAAAAGTTTCATCGAATATGAAAAAGAACAGAGACTATCAAATATGAAAAAGTTTCATCGAATATAAAAAGATCATCGAGTTAAAAAATCATCAATTTAAATAATTAATCAATCTAAATTGAAAAAAATTAGCGAATTTGGAAAAGTTCACCATTTTTGGTTGAGTTTAAGACTATCTATTTTGGTTGAGTTATTGCAGGACATGATTTTGGGAATGTATCAATTATCTTTTAGATTATTTCAAGTTACTTTATTTGTGTAGTTTAAATTATGTGTGGGATCAATTGTGAGTATCAAAAAATCAACAGAAAACCAAGAAGAGAGGGAGTCATGGGACGAAAAAACAAAGGGAGTAGGAGAGGCAACGGAACCAACTCCTCTTTTAATAATGAGATACTTACATAATATTTACTCCCTCCGTTTTTAAATAATTATAGTCAAAAAAAGATAGTCTAGTTTTTTTAACTACAATTATTTAGGAACAAAGAAAGTATTTTCTCGATGCACCTGCACAGTCCCGGGTCTCATACTCGTGTGGTTAGTACACACGGCAGTGATGAGAAAAAAAGTATGGTCCCGGGTCTCCCTCTCCGTGACGCCGTCGTCTGCCGCCCCGTCTCGCGCTCTACCGCGACACCCTCTCCCACCCCTTCCTCGCCCCCTCCTTTTGCCACCGCCCTTTCGCCACCGCCACCGCCACCGCCCCCCTTCTTCACTTAATTAATTTGTTTTTACTACGTGTTTTCAGGACTGACATAATGGCGGACGATAGAGCTGACCCGATTATGGACAACTATGATCCGGACGGTGAAGCACATATGTTCGGCATCATAAACGGCGATATTCTATATGTGCCGACCGGAGAAGAAGAAGATGATATCTCTTCTTATCTGAACCTTGACGGTGAAGATGAAGGGCGCCGTCAGCAAGATGATGCCGAACAAACGTCGATAAACGACGATCTTCAAATGGAAGTAGCAACCACCTCCGGCGCCGAGGTATATATATACATTGAGCCTCTGGTGATACAAACTAACTGATTTGAATAAATATGTGTGTACTAACGCGCGCGACTCTCTTTCTTATTTTAGCCCTCGGCCGGATCGTCGAAACAATCGAGTACGTCGTCAAAGCGTGGCGCAACCAAGACGATGAAACAAGGAGAAACATGCACCATCGAGGTTGTCGACAGTGCAACCGGCAGGCCGCTGGAGCCCCGCAAGAACGCCACCAAGTTTGTCAGCCAATGCGGAGCCGTTGTTAGAGACAACGTCTCGATCACCGTCCAGGAGTGGAATGAGCCAAAGAAGGCACGAATTGCTGCAGGTTTCACTTTTGTCGATAAGAGAACAAAAAAAGATTGCTTCAAGAAGCTTATGGAACATTTCGTTCTACCTCCGGAATACAACAAATTCGATGAGGAGGGTAACAAGATTGAGGAAAACAAGGAGAGGAGGAGGCTAGTCAAACAGTTCGCTCTTCATAAGATGGCCGACGCATTCCGGAAATTCAAGCAAAATCTAGCCCATGACTTTGTCAAGCAGAACAAGACTCCGGATTTCAAAGGACAATATGAGAAACTGAAACATGATTGGCCAGAATTTGTGAAGCAAAAGAAATCGGAGCAGTTCATTCAAATATCGAAAAAAATAAGGAAAATGCGGCTAAGAAGGAGTACAATCATATTATGGGGCCAGGAGGGTATCGCATTTTGTTGCCTAGGTTGGAGAAGATGGAGAACGAGCTGAGGGCGCGAGGAATCCGTCCAGGTACGGAGGGATGGGACCCAAGGGCCAAAAGCTGGTGGTACGGGCATGGGGGAACGCTGAACCCGGAGACAGGGGAGTGTGTTTACCGGGGCAAATTAATTAAACCCACCCAAGCCCTTATTGACGCAATGAGGGATGCTCAAGAGGGGAAGATCAAGTTCAACAGAGAGAACGACGCGCTGACAAAAGCCCTCGGGAATCCTGAACACGGAGGACGTGTACAAGGCATGGGGCACATTCCGTGGAAAATAGGGTTCCCCCAGAACGATGACCCGTACGGTTACAGAAGCCGTAAGAGAAAGATGGATCGGGAAGCAGATGTTGTGGCGCGGTTGGCATCGGAAATGGATGTGATGAAGAAAACCATGAGTGTACTAGTAGCCGAAAGAGATGCAGCTCGGGTGCAGCATGAAGATCATCCAGCGGATCTCGGAAGCCAGCAGCGGAGAAGCAGCGTGGCTTCCACGGAGGCCCCACCGGCTGGTGCAGATGCACCGACGATCGAAATTAATGCACCGGAGCCTCTGGTGGTCGAAATTACTGCACCGGAGCCTCTGGTGGTCGAAATTACTGCACCGGAGCCTCCTCGCTACCCCGTGGACGATATAAAGGAGATGAAAGAATGTCATCTGTATTATCCTATCGGGAACATGTCCATGAAGGTAGCCATCGGCAGTGCTTTACCATGTTTACCTGGAGCACTCCACCACAACAACCCCATTCAAGATGGCTATGCTCGTGTCACGGTGGAGGACATAGTCCAAGGGTTTGAGGACCTGGAGATTGACATTGCTACACCTGAAGGGGAGAAAAGACTTGGAGATGTCAAGCGCCATTTCATTCTATGGCAAAAGAAGTTTATCAAGTTTCCAGGCGAGGCGCCAAGGACAACAAGTCCACCCCCCTACGGTGGTGGTGGTGGCGGTGGCGGTGGTGGTGGTGGTGGTGGTGGTGGCGGTTCACCTACACCTCCGTCACGTCAGCCGACGCCCCCCAGTCCACAACGTCCGGCGGGTGATCAGACGCCGCCCCCCAGTCCTCGTCCGGCGGGTGATCAGACGCCGCCCCCCAATCCACCTCCGGCAAAGAAGCAGAAGCAGAAGCAGTCCTGGATTATTAACCCGGACCCTTATGTACCTAAGACCACAAAGGTACCGGAGCCATCACTGAAGCCTCTCCCCACAAGGCCTTGGGAACGTAGTGCCGAGGAAGTCGACGCGGCCGCGGCTGCTGATTTGGAGAAATGGAAGGCGGACTGCAAGAAGAAAAGAGAGCCCGAGCCCAAGCCAGTATTTTCTGATGAGCAAAAGAAGTGGGCTAAGTCATTTTTGAGCACACCGTCCCAAGCCGCGAAGAATCTGCCTGACGACTATGCACGTGAACTTCGCAGGCAGGCACTCATGTTCAAGGAGAACAAAGAGCGGGAGAAGGCCGAAAGTAAAAAAAGCGGGAAACAAGTTGCCCAGCTCGGGGAACAAAGTAAACAATCGATTGCCCCGCTTATAGTGGAAGCCGCCGGTCCGGATGCCCCCGAGATCATACAAGCTGCGGCAGCATAGGGATTGACTGCAACGAGTGCCAGAGAACAAGCGGCCAACTTAGGTATTACTCTTCGTGAACTGTTAGGCCTTGATGAGGCGCCAGTGAAGGAGGTAGTAATTACATATGTCAAGAATGGGCCTCTCGTCGAGCCTGCGCAGGAAAAGGATCTACCTCCACAAATGAAAGGTCTGCTGAAATGGTACAAGGGTTACATAAAAAATAAAAACGCCAAAGATTATATTTATGCGGAAGTTAGACATGAGCATCACTTCAAACATTACTATGTACAAATTGAACTGAGTGAATTGTTCCAGCTTTTCAATCTGCGCGATCTCGACAAATCTATCATCAGTTGCTACGTTCTGTAAGTGTTTTATTTCTACCCCATCTCGTTCATATTGCCTGCACTATATATATGTCCTAACTATATTGTTGTGTCCGCTATTATACATGCAGAATGAAGATTAAGGAATGCAGAGTAAGGAACATCCATGATGTTGGGTTCATTGACCCACACATCGTTAATGGACATGTGTTGGAGCATCACCCCGCCGACATGGAGGCAGACCTGTGGCAGTTTCTTACAAAGCAGGAACTCAAAAGTGATATTCTATTTCCTTACCATTTTGGGTGAGTGTTTCTGTCTTGAGCACATTCTCTTTTGTTTACTCCATGCATGGTATGTGGCCGGCTAATCGATGAGTTATGCATGACGTACTGTGCATGTATCGTGTCCGCAGGTTCCACTGGATTCTGCTAGTAATTAAAGTTAACACCTCAGAATGTCTCGTCCACGACTCTCTGAATATGGATCCAAAGCTTTGGGGCGGCATGAGAAGAATGCTGCAGAAGTAATTATTTTCATTCATTTGCGCTCTATATCGATCGGCCTATTTCGTTCATTTCCTAATATCAAGTAACTAATAACTCTCTTGTTCATTTAATTTTCTTTGCCTCGTAGGGTTTGGAGACGGTTCGTAGATACAAAGGTCGGTGAATTCAAAAAAGAGCTAGAATTCAAAAGGTCAAAGCCTAAGAATGCTGGGGATATTCAGCCAGCGGGGACCAATCTATGTGGATACTATGTCTGTGAGATGATCCGGAGATACACCTCTGAGCGGGTTCCGAGTGATACCAATGCGGGGAGGAATAACCTCCGGATGATGCTTAGTCCAGAAGCTCGCTTCCGACCACTTCAAGAGGAACTAGCTGGATGGTTCAGCAGGGAAGTCCTCCATCCTAAAGGAGAACACCATTACGAGGACGTAGAACTTTATATGCATTAAATTATGTATGGAAACTTGTTCAAAATTGTATATGGTCATCCGATGATATTGAATATATATTGTATATTCCTCTTGAATTCTTTTTGGTTCTAATTTCAAATTTGTTTGAAATTGTACATTCATATGCATGTATGTAGTACCGTAGAATATATGAAATTCCTTCAAAATTAAAATAAAGCACAAAAGAAATAAAACAATACAAATTAAAAAGAAAACAGGTTTAGGGGGGGGGGGGGCGCGCGCGCTAAAACCCTAAACCTGTGGCGGCCTTTAGTCGCGGTTGGCCAGAAGAACCGCGACTAAAGGTCCTCCGCCCCGACGGCCGCCTGGCGCCCACGTGGACGGGCCTTTAGTCGCGGTTCTTAAGAAACCGCGACTAAAGGTGGGGGGCTTTAGTCGCGCTTAGTTGGTCGCGGTTGCGCAACCGCGACTAATGGCAGTTGCGAACCGCGACCAAAGGCCTTTTTTCCACCAGTGTTGGCACCAACGAAGAGGAAGCCGGTCAGGGGATGGTGACGGAAGCGCTGACCATAGGCACCGATCCCGACCATAACTCCTATCACGATGGTGCTCGCCACCAGAAGAGCATTCACTCGCACCAATTGCCCATCTATGTGATTAGAGAAGTCACGGATTGCTTCATCAGAGCAGTTTCCGGTGCCCATGATCTGCTTAACACACATGCCAAATCCAACGTCAACACATATTGAATTTGTTGATAAATAATTAAATATGCATGCAAAAAATAATATGTACAGTGCTACGTATGATACTAGTATACTGCAATCATACGTATTTAAATTAATAATCAACCACCAATACGAGAACAATCAGCTCATACTAAATTGCTGTACTAGCAGCTCAAACAAAAAAAAATAGATTGGTTGTTGTGCTAACAAGATTAGATTTAGGAGTAAAGGAAATTACCTCACACAAGGGTAGCAATCGGACTGCTGGAGACGTCAATCCGGACTGCTGGAGTACAAGCATGCGTGCTACTAAGTGGTCATGGAGACATTTGCTGATGCAGCCTTACCATGCCAGACGTAATTAATAAATCATGTGATTTTCCCTCTTTCATGTCTTCCACTACGTACTTTGTTATTAGGCAGGTTCTTTATTCCTTTGTTCTTTGCTGAAAAGGAAAGCTCTTGTACAATATACACTCTTTTGTCTCATATACACATCTAATGTAGTAGCTGATTCAGTGCTGTATAAACGTCGGTGCTCGATCTCTCCGGCTCATATTAATTCTCTAGGAGCAAGAACGAACTTATATTAGACAAGTTTCACCTATGAGCAAGAACGATTGCTTCGAAGCAAGGGGAGTACATGTCTATTTCACGATCGGATTTGAACCACCCACTATACATTTACAGCATGTTTTTTCATTTATGTTGTCCCTCCTAGCTGGTGTAAATCAACTTTGCATTTGAAGTTACATAGTATCTGTGATGTGATGTGAGCATCTTTAAAAGGAATTCCAGATTCCTGACGTACGGCTTGTAGGGCTGGTTAGCGCATGTGTCTCCTCCTTTGCCTACCTAGCCTGGATCAGGTGGCGTCCTGTGCATTGTTAGTGTAAAAATGGAACCCCCTGCTACAGATCATCGGAGACAAGAAAGGAGAGAGGAAGAGACAACACACAAGATTTCCCGGTGCACGAACACCTTGTCGCCCGAACGGCTATTTGTGTATTCCGGCGAGCTCGTACTCACCCCCACTTGTTACAATGTCCAACACTAGGATTTTATACCACGCACACGAAGGACATGCTCTCCGCGCTCCTGCCTGCTCGCGCCCACGACCTAGCACGCTCTGGCGGCGTCCTCCGCGCGCGCCTGCAACGCCCACGACGCACCGAACCCTCCCGATCGCTACGCTCCCCTAGACGTAGTATCTAACAGACACGCACGCACACGGCGCCACCCTACCCTGGCGGCCCGCGCACACTGTGCACGCACACACGCACGCCACTGCCGCGGACCCGACGCATCAGACGCACCTGGTGGGCGCCCACACACGCACGAGGCGCGCTAGCTCGCCGCCGCGGCTTATTCCAACGCAACACTCACCCCCTAAGCCGTGGCTTAGAGTAGCGTGGCGTTCTCGACGTCGACGTCTCCCATCAACGCATGTTCCTCCGCCGTCGGCCCCTTCCTCCGATGAGAATCCTTCTTGAAATGACCCCGCTCGTCGTAGTGGTAGTAGCGCCCGCGTCGGTTCTACCGGACGCTTGACGCCACGCTCTTGCCGTCGTCGTCGTCGTCCCGCACACTGCCTCGCCGGCGCTCCCGCGCACGCCACCGCTCCGCGGTGAGCATCAGCTGCTCCACGCCATGGTCGGCACCGTCCTGCCCGCGCCGACGCAGCCGCTCGTCGAAGGCTTTCAAGCGACCAAGGGCGTCCTCGAACACCATGGGCGAGACATCGCAGAATTGCTCGATTCCGGCCACCGCCACGTACATGCGATCCGGCACGGCGTTGAGCAATTTGTTTACCATCGCGGCGTCGTCCAGGGTCGATCCGAGCCCCGCGTAACGCGCCGCCATCCCGCTGATCTTCCCCGCAAATGCGTCCAGGGACTCGCCGTCGTCCATGCGCAGCCGCTCGAAGTCGCCTCGGAGCGTGGCCAGCCGCTCCACCCGCACGCGATCGGCTCCGACTAACCGCACCTTGAGAGAGTCCCATACCTCCCTCGCGTTCGCTGCAAACTGCATCAGCAAGTCTTCCGGCAGTGCCGTGAGCAACATCGCCCGCGCCGTCTTGCACTTCCTGGTGTCCACTGCTGCTCCATCCGCCTGCTGCACCACGCCACACAGCCCCCCGACATCAAGGATAGCCTCCACCTTGATTGACCAGGAGGTGTAGCCCGTTGGTACCAGCGGCAGGAGATGCATCGAACCCGACGCACCGCCGCCCCGCCGCCCCCGTACGGGACTATCGACATGGCCGCCGGCGCGTGATGTGACCTCGCTCTGATACGAGATGTTAGTGCAAAAATGGAACCCCCTACCGCCGGCGATCACCGGAGACAAGAAGGCAGAGAGGAAGAGACAACACACAAGTTTTCCCGGTGCACGAACATCTTGCCTCCCGAACGGCTACCTGTGTATTCCGGCGAGCTCGTACTCCACCCCCACCTGTTACAATGTCCAACACTAGGGTTTTATACCCAGGCACACGACGGACATGCTCTCCGCACTCCTGCCTGCTCGCGCCCACGACCTAGCACGCTCTGGCCGCGTCCTCCGCGCGCGCCCGCAACTCCCGCGACGCACCGAACCCTCCCGGTCGCTACGCTCCCCTAGACCTAGTCTGTAACAGACACGCACGCACACGGCGCCACCCTACCCTGGCGGCCCGCGCACACCACGCACGCACACACAGGCATGCCACTTCCGCGGACCCGACAAACCAGACATACCCGGTGCGCGCCCACACACGCACGAGGCGCGCTAGCTCGCCGCCGCGGCTTATTCCAACGCAACATGCATATGCAAGATAGGAAATAGCTTTGCTTTAGACAGTATGAGAATCATGCATGTGTTTCCAAGTGTGTACAATACAATACGGTCTTGCCATTGGCACTTTGGCCGCTCTTTGATTCGATGCTCTTTGGCGATTAATTAAGCTCGGAATCTCCTTTTGATATAGCTTCTGTGTTGCTCCATCTCTTTTATATATTTCGGCCTTACTTCTCACTTTACGTATCCATTGGAATCTCATATATGTTGTGGTCTTTCCGTAGCTCTAGTACGTCACTGATATATCTTGGTTAATTCGGTTAAACATTGGGGTTTTAGGTATATGCAAAAAACAAAAGTGGAACTTCAAAACAGTCGGGAAATTTCATGCCGAAAGTCATAAACCATAAAAAAAATATAAAATTCGTTTGGTTTCGTTTTTTTTGTTCAATTTTAAAATGCACAGAGTGAGATCAGACCGTACTGTTCAACATTGGGTGGAACAATGGTGTTGGGTATGTGAAAAGTATATGAATCGTCCCTACCCCCATACATGGGAGCGACGATGTTATATATTGATCAGGAGAGCCAACTCTCGGTAGGTTACACAGATCGATCTACTTGAGACCGTTGGAGATACTACAGGAGGGAGATCGAGATAAACAAGATAACAACTAGTTTAAACTACCTCCTGAATACAACCTTGTCTTGCAAGGCAAGCCTTCGGGTATAACTATCTAGAGATAAGACTCTAGAGATAAGATGTGTTTCAACACCCTCCCATAATCAAAACTTTCCTAAGTTGAGATTACGTTTAAACACTTCAAATAACTTTGTAGAAAAGCCTTTGTAAACCCATCGGTGACTTGATCGCCGATTATTTGCTTGCAACTCTCTCTCTCACAAAATGATAGTCGATCTCTATATGCTTAGTCCTAACATGAAAAACAGGATTTGCTAACACATAAGTGGCACCAAGATTGTCACACCAAAGACATGGAGTTTGTGTGCGGTGCTGGCAGTCCCCGGCAATGACACCAGAAAAGAACTGCTTCCAGTTGCTCAACAATTAGCAATTGTCTTGCAATGGCCCACCAGCGTGTGGGATCGCGGCAGTTTTCGAGGGTAGAGTATTCAACCCAAATTTGTTGGTTCGACACGATGGGAGTGAAAGGATATTCTTCAGTATTAGCAGTTGAGGTGTCAGCTCAACCACACCTGAAAGATTAGTATCTGCAAGCAGGATATAAGCAGCAAAGATAGTATGATAGCAACGGTGCCAGAAACGATCTGTTGACAAGGCAGACTATTCCTAACTGAAGTATCAATGGCGCCAGAAAAGTATTGTAGCAGGTAGCAGCAGTGTAATGAGTAACAGCAGTGGCAAGGAGCAACAGTAGTGACAGCAGTAGCAAGTAGCAGCAGTAGCGACTAACAGCAGTAGCAAGAAGCAACAGTAGTGGCAGCAGCAGCAGGACAAAGCAAGTAACAGTGGCAGTGGGACAAACTCGTAGGCAATGGATCGGTGATTTGCTGGATGACATTCATCATGCAACAGTTATAACACGGAGAGATATGTGGCTAGCTCCCGTTCGTCGATGTGATGTAGGCATGCATTCCGTGTGTAGTCATACGTGCTTAGGGAAAAGAACTTGCATGACATTTATTGTCCATCCCTCCCGTGGCAGCGGGGTCCAAAGGGATACTACGGGATAACACATTAAGGTTCTCCTTTTAATAAAGAACCGGACCAACGCATTAGCACTTGGTGAACACATGAACTCCTCAAACTATGGTCATCACCGGGAGTGGTTCCGGTTATTGTCACTCCGGGGTTGCCGGTTCATAACACATAGTAGGTAACTACAACTTGCAAGATCGGATCTAAAACACACATATATTGGTGACAACATAATAATTTCAGATCTGAAATCATGGCACTCGGGCCCTAGTGACAAGCATTAAGCATGGCAAAGTAGTAGCAACATCAATCTCAGAACATAGTGGATACTAGGGATCAATCCCCGTCAAAACTAACTCGATTACATGATAGATCTCATCCTACTCATCACCACCCAGCGAGCCTACGAATAGATTACTCACGAACGATGAAGAGCTTCATGGAATTGGAGAGGGAAGAAGGTTGATGATGACGATGGCCACGATCTCCTTGATCTGGAGCCCAAAACGGACTCCAGATCTGCCCTCCAGGGCAAGAACGGGATGTGGCGGCGCCTCTGGATCGTAAAACGCGATGAAATCTTCTCTCTTGATTTTTTCCGGGACGAAATGGAATAAATAGCGCTGGAATTGGGGGCGGCAGAGCCACGTGGGCCACACAAGCCTGGTCGCCGCGGCCAGGGGGAGGCCGCGGCCACAGGGCTTGTGGCCCACTGGCCCGTACCCTCTGGTGGATCTTTGTTGGGGAACGTCGCATGGGAAACATTCGTCATTCCCGGTACATTCCCGGTAACTCTAAAAATCTTCCGGTAATCAAATGAGGTCATCCTATATATCAATCTTCGTTTCCGGACCATTCCGGAAACCCTCGTGACGTCCGTGATCTCATCCGGGACTCCGAACAACATTCGGTAACCAACCATATAACTCAAATACGCATAAAATAACGTCGAACCTTAAGTGTGCAGACCCTGCGGGTTCAAGAACTATGTAGACTTGAGCCGAGAGACTCCTCGGTCAATATCCAATAGCGGGACCTGGATGCCCATATTGGATCCTACATATTCTACGAAGATCTTATCGTTTGAACCTCAGTGCCAAGGATTCATATAATCCCGTATGTCATTCCCTTTGTCCTTCGGTATGTTACTTGCCCGAGATTCGATCGTCAGTATCCGCATACCTATTTCAATCTCGTTTACCGGCAAGTCTCTTTACTCGTTCCGTAATACAAGATCCCGTAACTTACACTAAGTCACATTGCTTGCAAGGCTTGTGTGTGATGTTGTATTACCGAGTGGGCCCCGAGATACCTCTCCGTCACACGGAGTGACAAATCCCAGTCTCGATCCATACTAACTCAACGAACACCTTCGGAGATACCTGTAGAGCATCTTTATAGTCACCCAGTTACGTTGCGACGTTTGATACACACAAAGCATTCCTCCGGTGTTCGTGAGTTATATTATCTCATGGTCATAGGAACAAATACTTGACACGCAGAAAACAGTAGCAACAAAATGACACGATCAACATGCTACGTCTATTAGTTTGGGTCTAGTCCATCACATGATTCTCCTAATGATGTGATCCCGTTATCAAGTGACAACACTTGCCTATGGCCAGGAAACCTTGACCATCTTTGATCAACGAGCTAGTCAACTAGAGGCTTACTAGGGACAGTGTTTTGTCTACGTATCCACACAAGTATTGTGTTTCCAATCAATAGAATTATAGCATGGATAATAAACCATTATCATGAACTAAGAAATATAATAATAACTAATTTATTATTGTCTCTAGGGCATATTTCCAACAATCTTTGCGCAGGTATTTTTCATATTTTCTAGAAATATTCTCCGTAAATTTTCAAGACGTTCCGAGAACTTTCATTTCTGCACAAAAACAACACCATGACAATTCTGCTGAAAACAACGTTAGTCCGGGTTAGTTCCATTCAAATCATGCAAATTAGAGTCCAAAACAAGGGCAAAAGAGTTTGGAAAAGTAGATACGATGGAGACGTATCAACTCCCCCAAGCTTAAAACCTTGCTTGTCCTCAAGCAACTCAGTTGACAAACTGAAAGAGAAAGAAAAACTTTGACAAACTCTGTTTGATCTTGTTGTTGCAACTATGTCTAACTCATAACCAGAATTTCAGCAAGATCACAAGTTAACCACATAAGCAAGTGACACAAAGGTCTCACGGTAAACTAATATCAATGGCATAAACAGCTAGCGAGCAAATAATAATGAGTTTCAGATACCAACAATTCAATAAAACAAGCATGAAGCAATATGAATAGGTGGTACCTCGCTAGCTCTTTCTGAGACCGCAAAACATAAATGCAGAGCACTTTCAAATATCAAGGGCTGACTAAACATTGTAATTCATAGCAACGAAGATCCAGTCATAGTCATACTCAATATCAATCAAAAGCAAGGCATAGAAATGACAGAGGTGCTCTCTAATTGGTGCTTATATAAGAAGAGGATGACTCAACAAGAAAATAAATAGACAGGCCCTTCGCAGAGGGAAGCATTGATTTGCAGAGGTGCCAGAGCTCAAGCTTTGAAAACAGAGATAATAATTTTTGGGTGGCACTACAGGAATCAGCTTCTTTGCCGTCTGCCATCACAGACGGCAAAGACAAAATCCTGGACGGCAAAGACAAAACAGCAGACGACAAAGATTCTCACGGCCGGCAAAATTTCTGCGTCAGCCTACGACGGCATAGGACCTTCTTTGCCGTCTGCCCCCCCCCCCCCCCAAAGCGGACGACAAAGCCGTCTGCCTCTTCCTTTATCTTTGCCGTCTGCCTCCCCCTTTATCTTTGCCGTCTGCCTCCTCCTCCCCCCCCCTCCACTCTTTGTCGTATTCCTTCCCCTCCATCTTTGTCGTCTGCCTACTCCTCCCCTCCCCCCTCCACTCTTTGTCGTCTGCCTCTCCCCCCTCCACTCTTTGCCGTCTGCCTCTCCACCCCTCCACTCTTTGCCGTCTGCCTCCTCCCCCCCCTCTGCGCCCTCTTCTTTGCCGTCTGCCCACCCTGGAGGCTGACGGCAAAGATCCTATATACACACCCCAGGATGCACATCTGGGTGCCATGTGGCAACTTTGCCATCTGCAAGCTGATGGCATAAGTCTTTGCCATCAGCTGGCAGACGGCAAAGAGCCCATATAGTACCTGTTTTTTTTGTTTTATATTATTTCACAGCACATATATATATATATATATATTTGGCAACACATTTATATAATTCACCACACATATATGATATATAGTTCACCACACATATACTTGCCAACACATATATATAATTCACCACACATATATGATATACATATAAATCAATGTACATCCCCATATATCGGAAGAACCAACATACAAAGTATTGCACTGTTTATCCATATATACATATACATATAGTTCGACATTGTTCATCAACTCAAATAAAAACAAGATAATATACATATAAAGTTCATCCATCGACATTGTTCAACTCCATGAATGCCAGCTTCCATGCATGTAGTATATCCAATCTGCAAAAATGTGAATAAGAAAGTCAGAAGAAGAACAAAATATGATGTATTTCAGCTAATTATGTCATTTTTAGCGGAAAACAAGCTAAGAATATAATATTCATGAGCTAACCAAGGTTCTTATGCCATTTTTAGCTTATTATGGCATTTTGGAGCTAAATGGGTTAATTAAAGCAAGGATAATATGAAAGAGGAGAAGAAAGAGGAGGAGGAGGAGAAGAAGAAGAAATCAAGCAGAAGGAGGAGAAGGAGGAGGAGGAGAAGGACAAGAAGGTCCTTGGCCTTCTCCTCCTCCTCCTCCTCCTTATCCTTCTTCTCTTCTTCTTCTTCTTCTTCTTCTTCTTGTTTCTTTTCATTTTGCCTATTTCTTCTCCTCTTCTCCTCTTGTTGGAGCTAAATTACCTAATGTCTTCCCATCTATGTCGAACAATGTACCAAAAATAGCCTCTCCGATATTCTTTTCAGTGTGCATCATGTCGATATTGTGTGGAAGAAGGAGGTGTTTAAAGTAAGGCAGATCCCAGAAGCATGGCTTGTGAGTCCAGGCGTGTTTTGAATTATACCCCTTGAAATACCCTGGACGCTCTGGATCAGGCTCGAGGGCGTTTAACTGATCCAGGATCAGTTGGCCTGTGAACGGAGGTGGTGCCAAGTTTTTGACAACTTTACCTTTGGTAAAGTTCTTCTTGTCTTTTCTGAACTGATGGTCAGGATTCAGGAATTGTCTATGCAAGTCAAAGCAAGAATACTTCCGACCCTCCTGCAACCAATGAAACTGAAGAGCTGCCTTGCATTGGGGGCATGGGAACCTTCCATGCACACACCATCCAGAGAATACTACTGATAATTTACTAGGGCATGTTCTTATATGTGTAACTTATCTACATCAAATGTGAGCTCATTTCATTTATCCAATTCCTCTCAATAATTTTTACAAGTTTCTGTCCATAGAAGAGCATTGTGAAGGAAGTGCCACTTTGGCATGTCCAAATGGTATAAAAACGTACAGTACTTTCCTATGCCCAAATCACCATCCTCCACCAAATTGTAGATCAATCCAAGCATTCATTTGAGCCCAGATTCAACATCCGTATTTTTGCCAAGTGTGGTACTTTGCAAACCAAGTGCCACCTAGACTCCTTCATTTGAGCTAAAAATTTGCCAAGACAGTCTCCTTAGTAGACGATCATCCTCACTCAAAAATCAGGCCCATTGGCCTTGTGAATTTCCCCCACCGCTAATCAAACACTTGGCTGTTAATTCATGTTTGAGCTTATTTCAGTCTTCTCGTGAGATTTTTCTATTGTATTATTCTTACTAACACCTAACGGGGGAGTGATAAACCCACCAGACATGCCTAGACTTCCCAGAACGCGCGACAATGTCACAGTCACGCGGTGACCACGCGGTTGGCATGCTCGTTTACACGCTCTGGAGTTGGGGCCCTCAGACACCATCCAAACCTCGATGTCTTGTCATATTACAAGTTTATTATTTTACCTGATAACTTTGTCACATATAATGACACAATGTGAAAGTTTTCCATTTTTTTGATTTGTTTTGAATTTTTCATGCCCATTTCAATATGCGGTAAAAACGGCGGGTATAACCGTTCCTACCTAGTGGTTGAATTATGGAAAACTTTCGGTGTTTCTCTGATTAAATAGATACTTCTATACCTAAAAATTCATTTTGGAAAACATAAAGAGCAAACTATAAGATAGCTGCAGTTCAAATTTGATCCGCTTCCACATGAACCGGCGAAAATTTGTCTTTTTTACAAGAGGTGGATAAAAGCTTTTGACACCCAACCATTTGGTCAATTGTATATTAAATATGTCCTAGTATTTTAGAAAAATGATTTGGTCCAATTTCGCAACAAATATATGGTAGTTTCTTCACAAAAAACTCATTTTGGGTACTCGAAAAATGAAAAATGAATTTTGCGTCCAAAGAAAATGAGAACTTCCTTAGCAAACATTGTTTTCCATTCCAATACGCACCCGTGTGCACAATATGAGATCATTTGAACAAACTATGCCATGAAATTAGCGATAAGATTGATCATTTGGTTTGAAAGCAATGAATCTTCACACATGATAGGTCATTTCTAAGAACACTTTTTAAAAATAATTGCTATATTACAAGTTTATTATTTTACCTGATAACTTTGTCACATATAATGACACAATGCGAAGGTTTTGCATTTACTTGGTATCAGTATTTTATATGTATCAGTAATTATATGGAGAAGATCCATAGGTTCAACATAATTTCAAGAGCATAAGGAGAATATCCATAAGTTCAACATAATTTCAAGATCATAAGGAGAAGATCCATAGGTTCACCATAGCAGTACATAAGTTCAATATCATAAAAGTGCAGATGCACTTGGATAAATAGTCAAATATGAACTCAGTTTTATAGGTTCAAAGAGCAATTGTTTTTTTATAGGGGAAAGGAAATAACAAAAAGTTGTTTGTTTTGTGAGAAAGGGTTCCTTTTTCATATACTTTCCCTCAATAAATAAAAAATTCAAAACAAAAACCGCTACTATTCAGATAAGAATGACACAACTGCAGTTTTACATTAAGGACGTACCCAAATTCTCGTAGTGGGCCAGCCCATCGTCGTACTTGAAGAATCCATTCATGCCCAATGCTTACATCACTAGTGGGGACAGGGCCTATAGACCCGGCCCGTAAGGGGCTTTAGTCCCGGTTGGTGTCCCGGGTCTTAACACGGACCGGGACTAAAGGATCCGTCTATTTATTTTGTTTGTTTGACCCCAAAAGGTACCTTATTTATTTATATTTCAAATTTTATTTTTGAATATTCTTTGATTTGTTTTTAAGTTTTATTTCAATTTTTAAATCTTTGATTTATTTGACAATTTAATCTCTAATCACCCATCCTCACTGCTCTAGCGTAGATTACTCATTTCAAATCGTCTAACTTCTCGGCCGGTCACCCCTCCTTTCAGTGCTTCAGCCCGAGCACGCTTAACTTCCTAGTTCTATCGCCCCTAGTTGCCAAGTTTGCACTTGTTGTTCTCCTGACAATAGTAAGCTATCAATCCTAAACAACCTAGGTTTGATGTCATGTCACATGATTTAATTTTTTGAATTCAAACAATTATTAAAATAAACAAAATAAGTAATAATAATAGTGAATTTCAATGAGAACAACCTAAAGATTTTAAATAAAATTATTTTTTCTTATTTTTATGGAAAAAACTTCTTTTTGCCATAACTTTTTTTACATTTGGAATTTTGAGCATCTGAGAAAACTTCACCGGGCAAGCCCCGGTGAAATCGATTCCCAATTTTCTCTAGTTTTTTTTATATATTAAACTTTTTTTATGTCGTATGCAAAAGTTATGGCCGTTTTACATTTTTCCCTTTTTTGAAAAAACGGTCAAAATTCATATCTCAAAATTTGTATACCAACTAGGCACTAAAACCTAACTACATCTCAAAGGATTTTATTTTTTGAAGATTTTAGCATTTTTGTTTATTTTCTACAAAACTAAAAAAGACGGTCCAGGGAGGGTAGAGTTTGAAAATTTCAGAATCCCCTTCAGCCAAGAGTCCAATCATACCCGTCGACTACATTTGCTAGCACCGTCCCCGCCAGAATCACAACTAAGGTTAACCAAGCCAGATTTAACCCTTTCTAACTTTATTTGCTATGTTGAGCCAAATGACCCTGAAATTGAAAAGAACTATAATGAACTCTGAAAATGTTGAAACTTGGCATGGTATCATCATTTCATCAACATAGCTTGTGTTAAAAAGTTGAGAGGGTTACGACAAAAACTGGATGCACTTCGTGTACAAACTGGACCATCTCCTTCGAAGTATCACGGTTTCGGACGAAAACCCATCTGCTAGAAAGATATATTATTTTTTACTTATTTCAACTTTAGACATTGTATGCATTTTGTGCATTCAATATAAACCATTCAAAACCACATCCTAAATTTTGACCCTTTATAACTTCATTTGCTATTTTTCATGCATTTAATGATTTTTTGACCTAAATGACCTTGAAATTGAAAAGCCCGACAAATGAACTCTGAAAAGGTTGAAACTTGGCATCGTATCATCATCTCTCCCACATAGCATGTGCTAAAAAGTTGAGAGGGTTACGTCAAAAACTGGATGCACTTCGTGTACAAAATGAACAATCTCTTTCGAAGTATCAGGGTTTCGAACGAAAACTCATCTATTGCAAAGGGATTTCATTTTTTCGAACTTATTTGAACTCCATACTTTTTTTGTGTTTAAAATACACCATTTAAAGCCACATCATAAATTTTCAATATTTTCTGACTTCATTTGGTATTTTTCATGCATTTACTTACTTTTTTGAGCTAATTGACCCTGAAATTGAAAAGCACTACAAGTGAACTCTGAAAAGGTTGAAAGTTAGCATGGTATCATAGTTTCACCCACATGGCATGTGCTAAAAAGTTGAGAGAGTTACGATAAAAACTAGATGCACTTCGTGTACAAACTGGATCATCCTTCGAAGTATCAAGGTTTGAGACGAAAACCCATCTGCTACAAAGGCATTTTATTAAAATGATTTTAATTCCATACTTTTTATGCATTCAATATGCACCATACTATAACATGTTAAAATCTACAGAAAGTACTAACAAAAAATAATAAAGAACAACAATTAAATGGCTAAAACAACTATATAAGCAAAACAATATTGTTTTAATTAAAATCTAAATTTAAATTATTCTAAAAATAACCAAATAAATCTTACTGTGATAACAATCTAACAGATGACTAGGAGAAAAAAGAATTAAATTAAAAACTATTTGTAAACTCAAGTTATTCACAATTTGGGTTTGAAGAAAATTTGAACAAATTCAAATGTAAACCATTCAAATTTAAAAACTAATTGCACAAACAAAAACTAGACAAAATTTTGAATCTAATGCAAAAAGAATCACTCAAAAAAATTAAATATCCTAAAAGATATAAGCAATTTAAAACAGAAACTACAAACAGAAATAAAATTTAAAAACAGGAAAAAATAAAAATACAAAACCCCTTTAGTCCCGGTTCGTGTCTCGAACCGGGACTAAAGGTCTACCCTTTAGTCCCGGTACTAAAGCCTCCAAACCCTTTAGTCCCGGTTCGAGACACGAACCGGGACTAAAGGTCCCTTTTGAACCGGGAATAAAGACCGACCGGGGCCCTTGTCGTTCGAACCGGGACAAATGCTAACATTAGTCCCGGTTCGTAATGGAACCGGGACTAATGTGTAAATTGAGCTGGGACGGAAGCCCTTTTTTCTACTAGTGCATACTTTTTTTTGGTGTATGGTGAAGTAACTATTGTACTACATTGCTTGGCATGCCCTCGTCTCGCCTCTAGCTCTCCGCTAATGGCCTGGCCCAACATTGTAGCTCCTTAGAGCAGTTTTGGAAAGGTTGCATGGACAGGTTTTGATCGGTTTTAAAACCTTCTCTGCGGTTTATTCTTCTTCCATGTTTCAATGTGATTTCCGTAACGATCTCATCTTTTTCTCAAATTGGTTTCTTTTTCTCTGTATGTCTTTTCTCTTTGTTCTTCATTTTTCAAATACATGTTAATGTTTTTTATACATGTTGAATATTTTCTTAAAACATGTTGAATACTTTTCTAAAATACGTGTTGAACATTTATCAATTCACATTGATGAAAATATGTAACACAAAACTTTTATTTATTAATGTGAAAAGCATTTTTTTAATGTTTAGACATTTTTTAAAACGCCATGAACATTTTTCTCAATGGTACGAAGTAGTATATTAAATTGTGTAAGAATTTTTCAAACATCTCATGAACATATTTTTTAAACCCATGAATATATTTTTTTTAGAAAAGGAGGTTTCCCTCCGGCCTCTGCATCAGGGCGATGCATCCAACCATTTTATTTAATCAAACGAAGCAAACATTCAGCGGTTCCGAACCAGGTCCAAAATAACAGAAAATTACATAAATGGATAATAAAAAGCCACAACCGGCTACAAATATAGGCCTAGATGCCTAATCATCTATCCTATTAGTGGACCGCCATCCAAACCGGTTGTATATATCTCGTGCTACCATCTCTCATCGGATAGACCAGGTAACCAAAGGCTCCCTGATTTTCACAGGTGTGAGTAACGACCATATACGGATCCACGCCGATGCCGTGTGGAGTACCTGCAAGAAATTGACATTTGATAATCTGTTAAAGTTCACATCATTTCTGCAATTCCAAATAGCCCAGATCAATGCACATGCTCCTATACGAATATGTGTGGCAATATACATGTTTACCCCATTTAGCCACGTCCCAAACAACGTATCAATGCTATCCGGTGGTGTAATGTTGAAAGCTATATGGACTGTTTGCCATAGAATTTTAGCAAGTGGGCAATGAAGAAAAAGGTGTTTGATAGTCTTCTCATGATCAGAGAAGGAACAACGTTTATCCCCGCCCCCCAATTTCTCTTAGCCAAATTATCTCTGGTTAGAATCACCTTCTTATGGACAAACCACATGAAAATTTTGATCCGTAAAGGGACTTTAACTTTCCAGATATTATTGGACTTGGGAATAGTAGATGTATTTATGATGCTTAAATACATGGACTTCACAGAAAACACTCCATTGGGCGTTAGCTTCCAATGAAACTTGTCCGCCTCCTCCGATAAGCAGACATCCATGAGTCTTGTAACTAAATGCAGCCATGCATCCCATCTATGTCCTATCAATGCTCTCCGGAACTGAATATTCAGAGGATTAGACTGTAATATTGTGGCAACGTATGGGTCCTTACGTTGAACAATATTATAGATAGATGGATAGTGTATGGCTAGAGGCAAGTCCCCCATCCATGTATCCTCCCAGAATCTAGTTGACTTCCCATCACCTACAACAAATCTTGATTTTTGAAAGAAGGTTGTTCTCACTGACATCAAGCCTTTCCAAAATGCTGAATCATTGGGATTTAGTAGCACCTGAGCTAGAGTTTTAGTTTGTAGGTACTTATTACGCAAAATTTATACCCACATAACCTCCGTCTCCATAGAAAGTCTGAACAGCCATTTGCTTAGCAGACATCTATTCTTTACCTCTAAATTTTCAATTCCCAACCCTCCCTGATCTTTAGGCCTGCAAATAATATCCCACCTAGTAAGTCGGTATTTTTTCTTAATTTAGTCACTTTGCGAGAAGAACCGAGATCTATAAAAGTCTAATCTTTTTCGTACCCTGACTGGTACAAGAAAGAAGAAGGAAAGAAGGAACACATTGGCATGCTCGTGAGAACCGAGTTAATAAATTGTTAATGAAGCACACGACATTGGAATATATATATATATATATATATATATATATATATATATATATATATATATATATATATATATATATATATATATATATTATTGTATGTCATTTTCAAATCAAGGAATTGAAAGTGTATGTACTGAAATGAAACACATGACAAACTTCTTAGTAGCACACCACACCACACCACACCAATCAACATGAAACAACACAAAAGGTAGTGAATTGAAACACATAACTAGCTAGGACTCATACGACTTAAACATCACCAGGGGTGTTAGGCATGGCAGCCTCTGGCCGGCTGATGAACCCGAGGTGGGTGAGTAACGCCCACAGAAGTGTTATCAGCTCGCCACCCCGCGCAATGGCCTCGGCATGGGCGGCGACATTGTCCGACGGGGCGGCATAGAGTATCATCTCAGACCAGAATTCTGCGAGGAGCTCCCATGCCACCTCTTCTCCTTCATTTCCCGCCAGCTCCACCAGCTTCTTCCCGAGCTCCGCACCATTCTTGAGCAGGTCGTGTGCCTCTTCAGACCCGGCACTCAGCGCCTGGACCAGCGCTTCAGGACTCAATGACGCCTGCCCGGTGTTGCCGGATGCCGCGAGTGCGCGCTTGGCTTTTTTCTTGATGCCCTTGTACAAGCTTTTGCACCACTCGTTGTTGTCGGGGAGTAGATCTGGGACATAGGCTACCAAGTAGGCACAATAGCGTGACAAGTGTGTGGCGGCAATCTCATTAGCAGAGTCAGCCTGGCGGAGTGGCTCCGATGTTCTCACTTCAAGGATGCTCGTGGCAATGTGGGCCACAAGCATGGTATCAGCTACACCTTTGACGCCATTCGATGTTGAGAGCGGATTGTTGTCGGCCTGCAGTTGTAGCCTTGTACAAAGGGATGCCACGCCATTGCTTCTGTTCTTCCAATTGGGGCTTCTAAGTGGCTTGAGGAGAGCAGCCTTCACTGCTCTTGGTACCTTCTTCCTGTGAAGCAGTGGGATGAGGCGTCCGAGAAGAGGCACTGGGGTTGTGCTTGGGTGGAGTGCCAAGACTGAGCATTGGTTCATTTTGTCCACCCAATGATTTAGCAGCTTGCATTTTCTACGCAGCACAAGGCTAAGCATCTTCTTCTTCCAATGTGATTTCTGCCACGAAGAAGCATGCCTAACATAGGAGCAGATCAGGAATACTTTAGTCCAGTTAGAGCAGATGTAACAAGCAATCTCCCGCACCTCCGAAAGCACAACTAGTGCCGCAAGCAAACCCACTGGGGCAAGATCGAAGAAAATATTTCCATATTGTATCTGGTTCGAAGAACTATAGAAAAAATCTTCATGTTCATTCTGGAACGAAGGATGGCAATTCAGAAAACACTGCATCTGTCCATGATGTGGCCATCCCATAAAAGCATACAGCAAAATCACAACTGTTATGAGCAATAGATATAATAAGCTCAAACCCATGGTTAGAAGTGAAATAGATATGCTCAAAATGGGTAGCCAACTGCTTGAATATGAGGTTGGGAGAGATGAATAATAATAATCATGAAGGAAAGAAAGCTCATGTGCAATCATCCCAAGTGGTCTTTCATCATCAACATCCTGGAGCAACACGTGTGACAATAAGTTATGGGCCTTGATGAAACCAAACTCAGCAATTGTATGCCTTGTAAATCGACATCTTAACAACTTGAACAATGCAAACGAAAAGCATATATCTTTTAGCTGCTTGGTTGAATACCTCGGAAATATATCATCCTCTAACCTCCAAACTTTATCAGTGGTCACTAAATTGTTGTTGTCTATCCCTGTCCCATCAGCTTGGTTAAATAACCATTTGATACTATAACCATGAGGCTCCTTTTGTACCAATGTTGTGTCCTCTCCCGTAACTATGAGTGGAGGAAGGGAATGCTCACTTGTTAGCTTGGCTTTTAGTTGCTCCATGTATCCAACAATGAAATGAGGATTGCGCCCAAATGCTAATGACCTGCTTGCCCCATACCAAGCATAATATTTGAGAAGTAGCTTGGCAATGAGAAGAGAAAACAATGGAAGAACCGGTAATCCATTTGCAAGATCCATATGCTTTATGGACCATTGTCTCGTTGAATAATATCCCCCTCCTAGGTAGTACACGACAATGTACGAGGTCCATATTGCTTGAACAAGCAGTACAGTGCCAGGAAGGGTAATGTTTCGTCCTTTGTTGTCATCACCAGCAACTATTGTAGTGGTGTTGGCGCCAGCAATCTGAACAAGACTAGCCCATACGAACACAGTGTAAATGTGGCTACGTGTACTGCACCACCCTGGTATTATGTGTGCATCGGAGGAAATAGTGACAACACCTAGATTACTATCGACGGTAGAGACAACATAGGAGAGGATGGGCACGAACAAGGTGGTGGCACCAAGGAAGAGGAAGCTGGTAAGTGGATGGTGACGGTAGCGCTGACCATAGGCACCGATCCCAACAATAACTCCTATCACGATGGTGCTGGCCACCAGCAGAGCGTTCACTCTCATCAACTGCCCATCTATGTGCTTAGAGAAGTCAGTGATTGCTTGGTCGGAGCAGTTTCCGACGCCCATAATCTGCTTAACACACATATCAAATTCAAACATCAGTACAAGTTGAAGATGTTGACAAACACGCAAAAAGAATACAACCATTCGTCCAATGATGCTATGCTGCAATGTAAGCATTCAATTGATTCACTGATAGAACAACATTAAGACCAAACTAGCTCATAGATTCTTGTACTAAAGGAAATGATAAGCTTACACAAGGGTGGCAATCGGACTGCTGGAGTACCAGAGTATTGTTTCCTTGAGCGTCGGTTTTCAACCATGCGTGCTACGAGGTCATGGAAATATGTGTGTTATCTATTGCTACTAGCAGTCCATCCTGACATTTGCAAATGCACCATTCTCCTGATATAACTAATATATGCCTTTTTTTCCTTTTTGTCTTTTTCATTTTTTCCACTTTTCCTTTGTTCCCTTTATTCCTTGGATCTGGATGCTAGACATGTTCTTTATTCCATGGTTCTTTGTAAAAACAAAAGAGCAAAATAGCTTTGGTACGTATCTGTTCGTCTCACTCACACTTTTTCATGTACTCAAGATTACCTTCACCCGGTGGCTTGGACTACATGTTGCTATGCACAGGAGCTCCATAAGAGTCAGCCCTTGTTGAAATACGCTGCACATCTTTCTCATTCGCTTACGCTTATAAATAAATGTGTTGGTCGGTTAATGCAATTTAATCAAAACGGCACGGAGTGACCAGCCCGGATTTTTTTGAGCTGAAAACAGCTGAGCATTTAAGCATGCAATTCAACATGGCTAAGGAGATCGACGCCTAATTTAAGAAGTGAAATTTTTTAGTGTAGCCTCAATTGATATATGAATCCTCCCTGATCTTCCTTTTTCCTCATGCATGTGAAGATAAAATAAAATCAAAATGTACAATAAATAAACTATTTTTCTGCTGTTTCCAGATAAATATGGTTCTAGTTATGATTGTCCAAATGTATTACCTTTTTGAGTTAGACCAAGTTTTGACCCGCAAATAGAAAAAGGAAAAAAGGGTTTGACCAAGTTCTCAGAACAATGCATCAACGTGTACAAGATGAAATGAAGAGATTGTGAACATATGTTTCATGATTGATCTGAATTCGATGTTATAAATGTTGGTACTTGACGCACATCGTCTCTCATTTGTTAGCACATCAATTTCAATTGCAATGATTCCGCGCGTGGGCAAGATGCCTCTCTCGTTTGTGATATATAAGCCTTGATTAAAGTTATTGCAGCGAGCACCTAGCTTTCTCTTTCGTGTACTGCTAATATACTCACACCTAGCTTTATGTCCGGCTGTGTGAGTGTGACTGTCAAGTGAGCTAAATTTGTGATACTCCCTCCATTCCACAATGTAGTGCGCATGCGTTTTGCGAGATCTAAATTTCACCATAAATTTAACCAATGAGGCCGATTGTGATGGAAGCAAAAGTTATATTATTGAATCCGTATATGAATAAAGTTTTTGATGGTACAGTTTTTCCTTCCGTTGCAATCATCCACATTGATTAAATTCATTGTTTAACTTAAAAATTAAAAACCGAGGACGCACTATATTATGGAATGGAGGGAGTAGAAGCTTTAGACAGTAGGAGAATCATGTGTTCCAAACTCCAAAGTGTGAACAATACGGTATTTGGCACTTTGGCCTCCCTTTGATCGATGCTGTCTTCGGTCCCTGACGTACTCCCTTGTGCCCCGCGCTCCCTCCGCGCCCGCCCAGGCCGCCGTCGCGCCCCGCCCGCCCAGGCCGCCGTCGCGCCCCGCCCCCGCGCTCCCTCCGCACCCCGGCCGCCGTCGCGCCCCTCCCGCCCCGGCCGCCATCGCGCCCCGCCCGCCCAGGCCGCCGTCGCGCCCCGCCCCCACGCCCGCCCCGTCCGCCGCGCCAGCCGCCCCGCCCGCCCCGGCCGCCGCCGCGCCCGCCGCGCCCGCCCCGGCCACCGCGTTAGCCGCCCCTCCCCTTCCCTCTCCTGCCGCAGAAGGAGCTCGCCGCGGCGGCGCCGCAGCAGCAGCGCGCGAGCGCCAGCAGCCGGCGCGCGCGGTCCTGGCTGTATTCCAATTTTGAGGGTTCTAGTCTTTGCCCCTGTTTTTCAACCCTTAAAAGTGTCAAAAATGTGCAATTCTCAACCCTTAAAACTGGTTTTTGTTTTAAGGGTTTGAGGGTTCTACTAGACATGCTCTAATCGCCCCCGAGTCGCCTACGTGAGACGACGCGAGGGGGGGGAGGGGAATCTTCACCACCCTGGTATTACTACCAAGATTACATATATTTAACCCAAATGATAATGTCCACACGTGTGACATGTTTGTACTTTGCCCACACGCGTCGATCCACGTTGATTCTGTTTTGCACGAATCCTAAAGGAATTTGTTGAAATTTCAGTGCAACGTAGGCATCATCGTGTTTGTGGGCGTTGGAGAGTTCGACCACACGACCCGGCAGCGCGTGGTAGACATCTACGATGTGTGGGCAAACCAGTTTCTGTCCACACAGTCACCACCTAGTCCACGCGTGTGTGGGCGAACTGTGCTTCGCCCACTTGATGCTCGTCTGTTGCTAGATGGCAACTGTAGTTGTGCGTACGTCGCAACTATGATGGGCAACTATGATTCATTGCTAGATGGCAAGTGCAATTGCGCGTACGTGCCAACCGGATAAGCATACGTGACAACTATGATTAACATACATAGCAATTATGGTTGGACCACATGTGACAACTAGTTAAACACATATGACAACTATCTCCGGATAACTAAAGTGTCATCCCGCAGGTCACTATAGTTAACTAAAACAGAGAGAGTTGTCATGTTTTCTCAACTACATTTGCCATCTCGGGTTACTAAAATTTTCATTCCCGAGGGGTAACTAAAGTTTCATCTCGCGGGTAACTAACTTAGCTGCGTCATGTATGTGAGAAGATATGCTCCGTGCCACACGCGGGGATGGGAATGAATAATACTTGTTTGGAGTGTGGTCCGAAGTAGTTGCGCCTACACGCGTTTTTGAACCGAACCGGCTCCTCTTTCGTACATGACATGTTTAACAGCCATGGGCTTTAGAACATAACCAATATAACTCCAAGATAATCTTCCTTGCCCTTGTGAAACAAAGAGAGAATCGACTCAAGGGCGTGTGATGTGACTTGTGATATAGGCCTTCCGACCGCTTTTAACAAGATAATTAAGCTACTGTAATTTAATTTGTGGTAGCTTTAGAAACACCATCTATACTACTAGTAAATATATGTAATCTTGCAACAGACTTTAAATACTAGTAAATATATGTAATCCCGCTAGAGATCCGGTCGGCGGCACAGAGCATGGTGGTGGTCTTCAACATGGCCTTCACCTTCATCATCGCCCAGATCTTCATCATGATGCTCTACCACTTCAAGTTCGGCCCCTTCTACTTCTTTGGCGTCCGCGAGCTCCTCATGACCGCCTTCATCTAGTTCTTCCTGCCGGAGACCAAGGGCATCCCCATCAAGGAGATGGACCGGATCTGGGCCACGCATTGGTACTAGAGATAGTGAAGCGCTTTGTTAAGGGCAATGGCAGACTTGAAATGTCCACTTGACGTCATCCAACGCCGTATGACCAACATCGATGGACTGCCTCAGTCCATCATAGTTTTGATGATAGATCTCCTTTGGCTAGATATATATCCCTAGTGTGGTCGTTAGCTAGAGGATGTTTATCATAGAGTTAGTTATTAATTAGTTTCGGGAAAACCTAGTTAATTATGTGTATTAATGTTGATGCGTAGCAGGAATTGAACGACTCGACAAATTAATCTACTACTGCTGTGATGATCCTGGTAAATAATATACCACGACTTTGGTGTTTAGAGATTGAAGAGCGTCCATTTACGACGTACAAATCCATATATATGTAACCAAATGTTGGGAAGCAGTAAGTTAATTATATGCCCTTAAGCAGCAACACAACACCAATCAAGATCAAATCAAACAATCAGAAATTGTAATGAAGCGAAACACATGACAAAAACAGTTCTTTTAGTAGCACACCACACCACACCACACCAATCAAGATGAATCGAAAGAACAAAAAAGTAGTGAATCGAAACACATGACACGGGCAGTTTTTTAGTAGCACACCACACCAAACCACACAGCACCAATCAAGATGAACGACAGAACAGAAAAGTAGTGAATCGAAACACATGACTAGTAGTACTTGAGTACTAATTAGACATCACCAGGGTGTTCTTAGGCGTGGCGGGCTCTGGCCGGCTGATGATCCAGACGTGGGTGAGCAAGGCCCACAGGAGTGTTATCAGCTCGCCGCCTCGCGCAATGGCATCGGCGTGAGCGTCCGACGGGGCGGCATAGAGGATCATCTCGGACCAGAAGTCCATGAGGACCTCCCATGCCTCCTCTTCTCCTTTATCCTCCAACAGCTCAATCAGCTTCTTGCCGAGCTCTGCGCCATTCTTATGATCAAAGTAGGCGCAGTAGCGTGACAAGTGTGTGGCGGCGATCTTATGATCAAAGTCAGCCTTCCCCGATCTACTCACTTCCAGGATGCTCGTAGCAATGTGAGCCACCAGCATTGTATTAGCAATACCTTTGACGCCATTGGACTGTGAGAAAAGGGTTGTTGTCGGCCTGTAGTTGTAGCCCTGTGCATAGGGATGCCACGCCATTGCTTCGGTTCCTCAGTGGCTTGAGGACGGCAGTCTTCACAACTGTCGGTACCTTCTTCCGGTCAAGCACAGGGATGAGGCGATGAAGAAGAGCCAGTGGAGTTGTTCTTGGGTTGAGGGTCAATACTGAGCACTGGTTCATTTTGTCCACCCAATGATTTAGCAGCTTGCATTTTCTGCGTAGCACAAGGCCTAGTAACTTGTTCTTCCAAGGTGATTGCTGCCAAGAAGAAGCATGCCTAACATAGTGGTGGATGAGGGATACTTTAGTCCAGTTAGAGCAGATGTAAGAAGCAATCTCCCGTAGCTCGGAAAGCACAACTAGTGACGCAAGTAAAAATACGGGTACATCATCCAAGTACCACTTTCCATAATGTTTCCAGGTCAATGTATCACATTCAATGCTACATTCAATCTGTGAATCATTCCATGAAGCTTCCCCCGGCATATGAAGAGTTTCATCCAACATATAGAACAAGCTCCAACCCATGCTTATAAGAGATATAAATATGCTCAAAATGGGCAGCAACTCCTCGAATATGAGGTTGTGAAAGATGAACAATAATAATCGTGAAGGAAAGAAAGCTCAAGTGTAATCACACCAAATGCTCTTTCATCATCACTATCCTGGAGCAACATGTGTGGAAATAAGTTATAGGCCTTCATGAAACAAGTCTCAACAATTGTATGCCTTGCAAATCGGCATCTTAGCAGCTTGAACAACGCGAATGAAAAGCATAAATCTTTAAACTGTTCCCTTGAAGACATCGGAAACATGTCATCCTGCAACTGCCAAACTTTTTCAATGATCACTAAGCTGTTGTTTTCAATCCTTGCCCCATCAGCTTGGTTGGATAACAATTTGAGACTGTAACCACTGTTGGGGAACGTCGCATGGGAAACAAAAAAATTCCTACGCGCACGAAGATCTATCATGGTGATGTCCATCTACGAGAGGGGATGAGTGATCTACGTATCCTTGTAGATCGTACAGCAGAAGCGTTAGTGAACGCGGTTGATGTAGTGGAACGTCCTCACGTCCCTCGATCCGCCCCGCGAACAATCCCGCGATCAGTCCCACGATCTAGTACCGAACGGACGGCACCTCCGCGTTCAGCACACGTACGGCTCGACGATGATCTCGGCCTTCTTGATCCAGCAAGAGAGACGGAGAGGTAGAAGAGTTCTCCGGCAGCGTGACGGTGCTCCGGAGGTTGGTGATGACCTTGTCTCAGCAGGGCTCCGCCCGAGCTCCGCAGAAACGCGATCTAGAGGAAAAACCGTGGAGGTATGTGGTCGGGCTGCCGTGGAAAAGTCGTCTCAAATCAGCCCTAAAACCTCCGTATATATAGGTGGGAGGGAGGGGAGGAGGCAGCCTCAAAACCTAAAGGTTTGGCCGAAATTGGAGGTGGAGGAGTCCTACTCCAATCCTACTTGGAGTAGGATTCCACCTTCCCACTTGGAAACTCTTTCCACCTTGTGTTTTTTCCTTCTCAAACCTTATGGGCCTTAGTGGGAACTTATTCCAGCCCACTAGGGGCTAGTTTATCTCTTCCCACAGCCCATGAGACCCCTTGGGGCGTGACACCCCTCCCGATGGTCCCCGGCACCCCTCCCGGCACTCCCGGTACACTACCGATGAGCCCGAAACTTTTCCGGTAATGCACGAAAACCTTCCGGTAACCAAATGAGGTCATCCTATATATCAATCTTTGTTTCCGGACCATTCCGGAAACCCTCGTGACGTCTGTGATCTCATCCGGGACTCCGAACAACATTCGGTAACCAACCATATAACTCAAATACGCATAAAACAACGTCGAACCTTAAGTGTGCAGACCCTGCGGGTTCGAGAACTATGTAGACATGACCTGAGAGACTCCTTGGTCAATATCCAATAACGGGACCTGGATGCCCATATTGGATCCTACATATTCTACGAAGATCTTATCGTTTGAACCTCAGTGCCAAGGATTCATATAATCCCGTATGTCATTCCCTTTGTCCTTCGGTATGTTACTTGCCCGAGATTCGATCGTTAGTATTCGCGTACCTATTTCAATCTCGTTTACCGGCAAGTCTTTTTTCTCGTTCCGTAATACAAGATCCCGCAACTTACATTAAGTTACATTGCTTGCAAGGCTTGTGTGTGATGTTGTATTACCGAGTGGGCCCCGAGATACCTCTCCGTCACACGGAGTGACAAATACCTGTAGAGCATCTTTATAGTCACCCAATTACGTTGCGACGTTTGATACACACAAAGCATTCCTCCGGTGTCCGTGAGTTATATGATCTCATGGTCATAGGAATAAATACTTGACACGCAGAAAACAGTAGCAACAAAATGACACGATCAACATGCTACGTCTATTAGTTTGGGTCTAGTCCATCACATGATTCTCCTAATGATGTGATCCCGTTATCAAGTGACAACACTTGCCTATGGCCAGGAAACCTTGACCATCTTTGATCAACGAGCTAGTCAACTAGAGGCTTACTAGGGACAGTGTTTTGTCTATGTATCCACACAAGTATTGTGTTTCCAATCAATACAATTATAGCATGGATAATAAACGATTATCATGAACTAAGAAATATAATAATAACTAATTTATTATTGCCTCTAGGGCATATTTCCAACAGTCTCCCACTTGCACTAGAGTCAATAATCTAGTTCACATCACCATGTGATTCCAACGAATCCAACACCCATATAGTTATGGGGTCTGATCACGTCTTGCTCGTGAGAGAGGTTTTAGTCAACGGTTCTGCAACTTTCAGATCCGTGCGTTCTTTACAAATCTTTATGTCATCTTATAGATGCTGCTACTACGTGCTATTCGGAAATGCTCCAAATATCTACTCTACTATATGAATCCGTTTCACTACTCATAGTTATTCGGATTAGTGTCAAAGCTTGCTTCGACGTAACCCTTTACGACGAACTCTTTAACCACCTCCATAATCGAGAAAAATTCCTTAGTCCATTTGTTACTAAGGATAAATTTTGACCGCTGCTAGTGATTCAATCATGGATCACTCTTTGTACCTCTCAATAGACTTTGAGTCAAGGCACACATCAGGTGTGGTACACAGCATGGCATACTTTAGATTCTACGGCTAAGGCATAGAAGACGACCTTTGTCTATTCTCTTTATTCTGCCGTGGTCGGGTTTTGAGTCTTACTCAAATTCACACCTTACAACGCAACCAAGAACTCCTTCTTTACTGATCTTTTTTGAACTCCTTCAAAAACTTGTCAAGGCATGCATCTTGTTGAAACTTCTATTAAGCGCTTTCGATCTATCTCCATAGATCTTTGATGCTCAACGTTCAAGTAGCGCAATCTAGGTATTCCTTTGAAAAACTCCTTTCAAACAACCTTGTATGCTTTACAGAAATTCTACATTACTTCTGATCCACAATATGTCAACCACATATACTTATCAGAAATTCTATAGTGCTCCCACTCACTTCTTTGGAAATACAAGTTTCTCATAAACCTTGTACAAACCCAAAATCTTTGATCATCTCATCAAAGTATATATATTCCAACTCCGAGATGCTTGCACCAGTCCATTGAAGGATCGCTGGAGCTTGCATACTTGCTAGTATCTTTAGGATCGACAAAACCTCCTGGTTGTATCACATACAATGTTTGCTCAAGGAAACCGTCGAGCAAACAATGTTTTGACATCCTACGTGCAATATTTCATAAATAATGCATCAACAACTAACATAATTCTAACATACCTTTAGCATCGCTACGAGTGAGAAAGTCTCATCATAGTCAACTGTTTGATCTCGTCGAAAACATCTTTGCGACAAGTCGAGCTTTTCTTAATAGTGACCTATCACCATCATCGTCTGTTTTCCTTTAAAGATCCATCTTTACTCAATAGTCCTATGACCATCAAGTAATTCTTCCAAAGTGTACACTTTGTTTTCATCCATGGATCCTCTCTCGAATTTCATGGCTTCCAGCCATTCGTCGGAATCTGCGCCCACCATTGCTTTCTCCATAACTCGTAGGTTCACTGTTGCTCAACAACATGACCTCCAAGACAGGGTTACTGTACTACTCTGCAGCAGTACGCGACCTTGTCGACCTACAAGGTTTGTAGTAACTTGATTCGAAGCTCAATGATCACCATCATCAGCTTCCACTTCAATTGGTGTAGGCGCCACAGGAACAACTTCCTGCGCCCTGCTACACACTGGTTGAAGTGATGGTTCAGTAACCTCATCAAGTTCTACTACCCTCCCACTCAATTCTTTCGAGAGAAACCTTTCCTCAAGAAAGGATCCGTTTCTAGAAACAAACACTTTGCTTTCGGATCTGAGATAGGAGATGTACCCAACTGTTTTGGATACCCTATGAAGAAGCATTTATCCGCTTTGGGTTCGAGCTTATCAGACTGAAACTTTTTCACATAAGTGTCGAAACCCCAAACTTTCAAGAAACGACAGTTTAGATTTCTCTAAACCTCGGTCTATATTGTGTCATCTCAACGGAAATACGCGGTGCCCTATTTAAAGTGAGTGCGGTTGTCTCTAATGCATAACCCATAAACGATAGTGGTAATTCGATAAGAGACATCATAGTATGCACCATACCAAATAGTGCGTGGCTATGACGTTCAGACACATCATCACACTATGATGTTCCAGGTGGCATGAACTGCGAAACAATTTCCACATTGTCTTAACTGCGTACCAAAACTCGTAACTCAGATATTCATTTCTATGATCATATCGTAGACAGTTTATCCTCTTGTTACGACGAACTTCACTCTGAAACGGATTTGAACTTTTCAATATTTCAGACTTGTGATTCATTAAGTAAATACTCCTGTATCTACTCAAATCGTAAGTGAAGTAAGAACATAATGATATCCACTGCGTGCCTCAGTACCCATTGGACTGCATACATCAAAATGTATCACTTCCAACAAGTTACTATCTTATTTCATCTCAATGAAAACAAGGCCTTTCTCATGTGGTATGGTTTGCATGTCACTAGTGATTCGAAATCAGGTGAGTACAAAGATCCATCAGCATGGAGCCTCTTCATGCAATTTATACTAACATGACTCAAGCGGCAGTGCCACAAGTAAGTGGTACTATCATCATTAACTCGTATCTTTTTGGCACCAATATTATGAACATGTGTAACACTACAATCGAGATTCAATAAACCATTGAAGGTGATTATTCAAGAAAATAGAGTAACCATTATTCTCTTTAAATGAATAATCGTATTGCAATAAACACGATCCAATCATGTTCATGCTTAACGCAAGCACCAAATAACAATTATTTAGGTTTAACACCAATCCCGATGGTAGAGGGAGCGTGCGACGTTTGATCATATCAACCTTGGAAACACTTCCAACACGTATCGTCACCTCACCTTTAGGTAGTCTCCGTTTATGCCGTAGCTTTCATTTCGTGTTACTAATCACTTAGCAACCGAACCGGTATCCAATACCCTCATGCTACTAGGAGTACTAGTAAAGTACACATCAACATCATGTATATCTAATATACTTCTCTTGACTTTTGCCAGCGTTCTTATCTACCAAGTATCTAGAGTTGCTCCGCCTCAGTGACTGTTCCCCTCATTACAGAAGCACTTAGTCTCGGGTTTGGGTTTAATCTTGGGTCTCTTCATTAGTGCAGCAACTGTTTTGCTGTTTCATGAAGTATCCCTTCTATCCCTTGCCTTTCTTGAAACTTAGTGGTTTTACAAACCATCAACTATTGATGCTCCTTCTTGATTTCTACTTTCGTAGTGTCAAACATCACGAATCACTCAAGGATCATTGTATGTATCCTTGATATGTTATAGTTCATCACGAAGCTCTCACAGCTTGGTGGCAGTGACTTTGGAGAACTATCACTATCTCATCTGGCAGATTAACTCCCACTTGATTCAAGCGATTGTCGTACTCAGACAATCTGAGCACACGCTCAACGATTGAGCCTTTCTCCTTTACTTTGTGGACAAAGAATCTTGTCGGAGGTCTCGTACCTCTTAACAAGGGCACAAGCATGAAATCACAATTTCATCTCTTTAGAACATCACTTATGTTCCGTGACGTTTTACAACGTTTTCGGCGCCTTGCTTCTAAGCCATTAAGTATTTGCACTGAACTATCGTGTAGTCATCAGAAACGTGTATGTCGAATGTTCATAGCATCCACAGACGACGCTCGAGGTGCAGCACACCGAGTGGTGTATTAAGGACATAAGCCTTCTGTGCAGCAACGAGGACAATCCTCGGTTTTACACACTCAGTCTGCAAAGTTTGCTACTATCAACTTTCAACTAAATTTTCTCTAGGAACATATAAAATAGTAGAGCTGTAGCGCAAGCTACATCGTAATTCGCAAAGACCATTAGACTATGTTCATGACAATTAGTTCAATTAATCATATTACTTAAGAACTCCCACTCAAAAAGTACATCTCTCTAGTCATTTGAGTGGTACATGATCCAAATCCACTATCTCAAGTCCGATCATCACGTGAGTCGAGAATAGTTTCAGTGGTAAGCATCTCTATGCTAATCATATCAACTATATGATTCATGCTCGACCTTTCGGTCTCATGTGTTCCGAGGCCATGTCTGCACATGCTAGGCTCGTCAAGCTTAACCCGAGTGTTCCGCGTGCGCAACTGTTTTGCACCCGTTGTATGTGAACGTTGAGTCTATCACACCCGATCATCACGTGGTGTCTCGAAACGACGAACTGTAGCAACGGTGCACAGTCGGGGAGAACACAATTTCATCTTGAAATTTTAGTGAGAGATCACCTCATAATGCTACCGTCGTTCTAAGCAAAATAAGGTGCATAAAAGGATTAACATCACATGCAATTTATAAGTGACATGATATGGCCATCATCACGTGCTTCTTGATCTCCATCACCAAAGCACCGGGACGATCTTCTTGTCACCGGCGTCACACCATGATCTCCATCATCATGATCTCCATCAACGTGTCGCCATCGGGGTTGTCGTGCTACTCATGCTATTACTACTAAAGCTACGTCCTAGCAAAATAGTAAACGCATCTGCAAGCACAAACGTTAGTTATAAAGACAACCCTATGGCTCCTGCCGGTTGCCGTACCATCGACGTGCAAGTCGATATTATCTATTACAACATGATCATCTCATACATCCAGTATATCACATCACATCGTTGGCCATATCACATCACAAGCATACCCTGCAAAAACAAGTTAGACGTCCTCTAATTTTGTTGTTGCATGTTTTACGTGGTGACCATGGGTATCTAGTAGGATCGCATCTTACTTATGCAAACACCACAACGGAGATATATGAGTTGCTATTTAACCTCATCCAAGGACCTCCTCGGTCAAATCCGATTCAACTAAACTTGGAGAAACCGACACTTGCCAGTCATCTTTGAGCAACGGGGTTACTCGTAGCGATGAAACCAGTCTCTCGTAAGCGTACGAGTAATGTCGGTCCAAGCCGCTTCAATCCAACAATACCGCGGAATCAAGAAAAGACTAAGGAGGGCAGCAAAGCGCACATCACCGCCCACAAAAACTTTTGTGTTCTACTCGAGAAGACATCTACGCATGAACCTAGCTCTGATACCACTGTTGGGGAACGTCGCATGGGAAACAAAAAATTTCCTACGCGCACGAAGACCTATCATGGTGATGTCCATCTACGAGAGGGCATGAGTGATCTACGTACCCTTGTAGATCGTACAGCAGAAGCGTTAGTGAACGCGGTTGATGTAGTGGAACGTCCTCACGTCCCTCGATCCGCCCCGCGAACAATCCCGCGATCAGTCCCACGATCTAGTACCGAACGGACGGCACCTCCGCGTTCAGCACACGTACGGCTCGACGATGATCTCGGCCTTCTTGATCCAGCAAGAGAGACGGAGAGGTAGAAGAGTTCTCCGGCAGCGTGACGGCACTCCGGAGGTTGGTGATGACCTTGTCTCAGCAGGGCTCCGCCCGAGCTCCGCAGAAACGAGATCTAGAGGAAAAACCGTGGAGGTATGTGGTCGGGCTGTCGTGGAAAAGTCGTCTCAAATCAGCCCTAAAACCTCCGTATATATAGGTGGGAGGGAGGGGAGGAGGCAGCCTCAAAACCTAAAGGTTTGGCCGAAATTGGAGGTGGAGGAGTCCTACTCCAATCCTACTTGGAGTAGGATTCCACCTTCCCACTTGGAAACTCTTTCCACCTTGTGTTTTTTCCTTCTCAAACCTTATGGGCCTTAGTGGGAACTTATTCCAGCCCACGAGGGGCTGGTTTATCTCTTCCCATAGCCCATGAGACCCCTTGGGGTGTGACACCCCTCCCGATGGTCCCCGGCAACCCTGCCGGCACTCCCGGTACACTACCGATGAGCCCGAAACTTTTCCGGTAATGCACGAAAACCTTCCGGTAACCAAATGAGGTCATCCTATATATCAATCTTCGTTTCCGGACCATTCCGGAAACCCTCGTGACGTCCGTGATCTCATCCGGGACTCCGAACAACATTCGGTAACCAACCATATAACTCAAATACGCATAAAACAACGTCGAACCTTAAGTGTGCAGACCCTGCGGGTTCGAGAACTATGTAGACATGACCTGAGAGACTCCTTGGTCAATATCCAATAGCGGGACCTGGATGCCCATATTGGATCCTACATATTCTACGAAGATCTTATCGTTTGAACCTCAGTGCCAAGGATTCATATAATCCCGTATGTCATTCCCTTTGTCCTTCGGTATGTTACTTGCCCGAGATTCGATCGTTAGTATCCGCGTACCTATTTCAATCTCGTTTACCGGCAAGTCTCTTTACTCGTTCCGTAATACAAGATCCCGCAACTTACATTAAGTTACATTGCTTGCAAGGCTTGTGTGTGATGTTGTATTACCGAGTGGGCCCCGAGATACCTCTCCGTCACACGGAGTGACAAATCCCAGTCTCGATCCATACTAACTCAACGAACACCTTCGGAGATACCTGTAGAGCATCTTTCTAGTCACCCAATTACGTTGCGACGTTTGATACACACAAAGCATTCCTCCGGTGTCCGTGAGTTATATGATCTCATGGTCATAGGAATAAATACTTGACACGCAGAAAACAGTAGCAACAAAATGACACGATCAACATGATACGTCTATTAGTTTGGGTCTAGTCCATCACATGATTTTCCTAATGATGTGATCCCGTTATCAAGTGACAACACTTGCCTATGGCCAGGAAACCTTGACCATCTTTGATCAACGAGCTAGTCAACTAGAGGCTTACTAGGGACAGTGTTTTGTCTATGTATCCACACAAGTATTGTGTTTCCAATCAATACAATTATAGCATGGATAATAAACGATTATCATGAACTAAGAAATATAATAATAACTAATTTATTATTGCCTCTAGGGCATATTTCCAACAACCACAAGGCACCCTTTTATAATTTATCAATCTTATGTCCTCTCCTGCAACTATGAGTGGAGGAAGGGAATGCTCAGTTGCTGGCCCGACATGCTGCTTTTCATCTTTTAGCTGCTCCATGTATACAACAATGAGATGTGGATTGCGCCCAAATGCTAACGAACTTCTTGCACTGTACCATGCATAATATTTGAGAAGGAGTTTAGCAACGATAAGAGCAAAGGATGGAAGAAGGACCAATACCTCTCCGGGCTCCACATTCTTTAGCGACCATTGTCTCGGTGAATAAAAATCCTTTCCTAGCAAATTAACGGCAAGGTAGGAAGTCCATATTGCTTGAACAAGCAGTACTGTGGCAGGAGGGGTGATGTTGCGACCTTCCTTATCATCACCAGCAACTATTGCAGTGGTGTTGAGGCCAGCAATCTGAATAAGACTAGCCCATACGAAGACAGAGATGATGTGGTCCTGTGTGTGACAACTCCCTGATATGATGTGTGGACCAGAGAAAATGGCGATGACATCTTGATTACCAATGGTAGAGTTAACATACGAGAGGATGGGCAGGAACAAGGTGTTGGCACCAACGAAGAGGAAGCCGGTCAGGGGATGGTGACGGAAGCGCTGACCATAGGCACCGATCCCGACCATAACTCCTATCACGATGGTGCTCGCCACCAGAAGAGCATTCACTCGCACCAATTGCCCATCTATGTGATTAGAGAAGTCACGGATTGCTTCATCAGAGCAGTTTCCGGTGCCCATGATCTGCTTAACACACATGCCAAATCCAACGTCAACACATATTGAATTTGTTGATAAATAATTAAATATGCATGCAAAAAAATAATATGTACAGTGCTACGTATGATACTAGTATACTGCAATCATACGTATTTAAATTAATAATCGACCACCAATACGAGAACAATCAGCTCATACTAAATTGCTGTACTAGCAGCTCAAACAAAAAAAATAGATTGGTTGTTGTGCTAACAAGATTAGATTTAGGAGTAAAGGAAATTACCTCACACAAGGGTAGCAATCGGACTGCTGGAGACGTCAATTCGGACTGCTAGAGACGTCAATCCGGACTGCTGGAGTACAAGCATGCGTGCTACTAAGTGGTCATGGAGACATTTGCTGATGCAGCCTTACCATGCCAGACGTAATTAATAAATCATGTCATTTTCCCTCTTTCATGTCTTCCACTACGTACTTTGTTATTAGGCAGGTTCTTTATTCCTTTGTTCTTTGCTGAAAAGGAAAGCTCTTGTACAATATACACTCTTTTGTCTCATATACACATCTAATGTAGTAGCTGATTCAGTGCTGTATAAACGTCGGTGCTCGATCTCTCCGGCTCATATTAATTCTCTAGGAGCAAGAACGAACTTATATTAGACAAGTTTCACCTATGAGCAAGAACGATTGCTTCGAAGCAAGGGGAGTACATGTCTATTTCACGATCGGATTTGAACCACCCACTATACATTTACAGCATGTTTTTTCATTTATGTTGTCCCTCCTAGCTGGTGTAAATCAACTTTGCATTTGAAGTTACATAGTATCTGTGATGTGATGTGAGCATCTTTAAAAGGAATTCCAGATTCCTGACGTACGGCTTGTAGGGCTGGTTAGCGCATGTGTCTCCTCCTTTGCCTACCTAGCCTGGATCAGGTGGCGTCCTGTGCATTGTTAGTGTAAAAATGGAACCCCCTGCTACAGATCATCGGAGACAAGAAAGGAGAGAGGAAGAGACAACACACAAGATTTCCCGGTGCACGAACACCTTGTCGCCCGAACGGCTATTTGTGTATTCCGGCGAGCTCGTACTCACCCCCACTTGTTACAATGTCCAACACTAGGATTTTATACCACGCACACGAAGGACATGCTCTCCGCGCTCCTGCCTGCTCGCGCCCATGACCTAGCACGCTCTGGCGGCGTCCTCCGCGCGCGCCTGCAACGCCCACGACGCACCGAACCCTCCCGATCGCTACGCTCCCCTAGACGTAGTATCTAACAGACACGCACGCACACGGCGCCACCCTACCCTGGCGGCCCGCGCACACTGTGCACGCACACACGCACGCCACTGCCGCGGACCCGACGCACCAGACGCACCTGGTGGGCGCCCACACACGCACGAGGCGCGCTAGCTCGCCGCCGCGGCTTATTCCAACGCAACACTCACCCCCTAAGCCGTGGCTTAGAGTAGCGCGGCGTTCTCGACGTCGACGTCTCCCATCAACGCATATTCCTCCGCCGTCGGCCCCTTCCTCCGATGAGAATCCTTCTTGAAATGACCCCGCTCGTCGTAGTGGTAGCAGCGCCCGCGTCGGTTCTACCGGACGCTTGACGCCACGCTCTTGCCGTCGTCGTCGTCGTCCCGCACACTGCCTCGCCGGCGCTCCCGCGCACACCACCGCTCCGCGGTGAGCATCAGCTGCTCCACGCCATGGTCGGCACCGTCCTGCCCGCGCCGACGCAGCCGCTCGTCGAAGGCTTTCAAGCGACCAAGGGCATCCTCGAACACCATGGGCGAGACATCGCAGAATTGCTCGATTCCGGCCACCGCCACGTACATGCGATCCGGCACGGCGTTGAGCAATTTGTTTACCATCGCGGCGTCGTCCAGGGTCGATCCGAGCCCCGCGTAACGCGCCGCCATCCCGCTGATCTTCCCCGCAAATGCGTCCAGGGACTCGCCGTCGTCCATGCGCAGCCGCTCGAAGTCGCCTCGGAGCGTGGCCAGCCGCTCCACCCGCACGCGATCGGCTCCGACTAACCGCACCTTGAGAGAGTCCCATACCTCCCTCGCGTTCGCCGCAAACTGCATCAGCAAGTCTTCCGGCAGTGCCGTGAGCAACATCGCCCGCGCCGTCTTGCACTTCCTGGTGTCCACTGCTGCTCCATCCGCCTGCTGCACCACGCCACACAGCCCCCCGACATCAAGGATAGCCTCCACCTTGATTGACCAGGAGGTGTAGCCCGTTGGTACCAGCGGCAGGAGATGCATCGAACCCGACGCACCGCCGCCCCGCCGCCCCCGTACGGGACTATCGACATGGCCGCCGGCGCGTGATGTGACCTCGCTCTGATACGAGATGTTAGTGCAAAAATTGGAACCCCCTACCGCCGGCGATCACCGGAGACAAGAAGGCAGAGAGGAAGAGACAACACACAAGTTTTCCCGGTGCACGAACATCTTGCCTCCCGAACGGCTACCTGTGTATTCCGGCGAGCTCGTACTCCACCCCCACCTGTTACAATGTCCAACACTAGGATTTTATACCCAGGCACACGACGGACATGCTCTCCGCACTCCTGCCTGCTCGCGCCCACGACCTAGCACGCTCTGGCCGCGTCCTCCGCGCGCGCCCGCAACTCCCGCGACGCACCGAACCCTCCCGGTCGCTACGCTCCCCTAGACCTAGTCTGTAACAGACACGCACGCACACGGCGCCACCCTACCCTGGCGGCCCGCGCACACGACGCACGCACACACGCATGCCACTTCCGCGGACCCGACGCACCAGACTTACCCGGTGCGCGCCCACACACGCACGAGACGCGCTAGCTCGCCGCCGCGGCTTATTCCAACGCAACATGCATATGCAAGATAGGAAATAGCTTTGCTTTAGACAGTATGAGAATCATGCATGTGTTTCCAAGTGTGTACAATACAATACGGTCTTGCCATTGGCACTTTGGCCGCTCTTTGATTCGATGCTCTTTGGCGATTAATTAAGCTCGGAATCTCCTTTTGATATAGCTTCTGTGTTGCTCCATCTCTTTTATATATTTCGGCCTTACTTCTCACTTTACGTATCCATTGGAATCTCATATATGTTGTGGTCTTTCCGTAGCTCTAGTACGTCACTGATATATCTTGGTTAATTCGGTTAAACATTCGGGTTTTAGGTATATGCAAAAAACAAAAGTGGAACTTCAAAACAGTCAGGAAATTTCATGCCGAAAGTCATAAACCATAAAAAAAATATAAAATTCGTTTGGTTTCGTTTTTTTTGTTCAATTTTAAAATGCACAGAGTGAGATCAGACCGTACTGTTCAACATTGGGTGGAACAATGGTGTTGGGTATGTGAAAAGTATATGAATCGTCTCTACCCCCATACATGGGAGCGACGATGTTATATATTGATCAGGAGAGCCAACTCTCGGTAGGTTACACAGATCGATCTACTTGAGACCGTTGGAGATACTACAGGAGGGAGATCGAGATAAACAAGATAACAACTAGTTTAAACTACCTCCTGAATACAACCTTGTCTTGCAAGGCAAGCCTTCGGGTATAACTATCTAGAGATAAGACTCTAGAGATAAGATGTGTTTCAACACCCTCCCATAATCAAAACTTTCCTAAGTTGAGATTACGTTTAAACACTTCAAATAACTTTGTAGAAAAGCCTTTGTAAACCCATCGGTGACTTGATCGCCGATTATTTGCTTGCAACTCTCTCTCTCACAAAATGATAGTCGATCTCTATATGCTTAGTCCTAACATGAAAAACAGGATTTGCTAACACATAAGTGGCACCAAGATTGTCACACCAAAGACATGGAGTTTGTGTGCGGTGCTGGCAGTCCCCGGCAATGACACCAGAAAAGAACTGCTTCCAGTTGCTCAACAATTAGCAATTGTCTTGCAATGGCCCACCAGCGTGTGGGATCGCGGCAGTTTTCGAGGGTAGAGTATTCAACCCAAATTTGTTGGTTCGACACGATGGGAGTGAAAGGATATTCTTCAGTATTAGCAGTTGAGGTGTCAGCTCAACCACACCTGAAAGATTAGTATCTGCAAGCAGGATATAAGCAGCAAAGGTAGTATGATAGCAACGGTGCCAGAAACGATCTGTTGACAAGGCAGACTATTCCTAACTGAAGTATCAATGGCGCCAGAAAAGTATTGTAGCAGGTAGCAGCAGTGTAATGAGTAACAGCAGTGGCAAGGAACAACAGTAGTGACAGCAGTAGCAAGTAGCAGCAGTAGCGACTAACAGCAGTAGCAAGAAGCAACAGTAGTGGCAGCAGCAGCAGGACAAAGCAAGTAACAGTGGCAGTGGGACAAACTCGTAGGCAATGGATCGGTGATTTGCTGGATGACATTCATCATGCAACAGTTATAACACGGAGAGATATGTGGCTAGCTCCCGTTCGTCGATGTGATGTAGGCATGCATTCCGTGTGTAGTCATACGTGCTTAGGGAAAAGAACTTGCATGACATCTATTGTCCATCCCTCCCGTGGCAGCGGGGTCCAAAGGGATACTACGGGATAACACATTAAGGTTCTCCTTTTAATAAAGAACCGGACCAACGCATTAGCACTTGGTGAACACATGAACTCCTCAAACTATGGTCATCACCGGGAGTGGTTCCGGTTATTGTCACTCCGGGGTTGCCGGTTCATAACACATAGTAGGTAACTACAACTTGCAAGATCGGATCTAAAACACACATATATTGGTGACAACATAATAATTTCAGATCTGAAATCATGGCACTCGGGCCCTAGTGACAAGCATTAAGCATGGCAAAGTAGTAGCAACATCAATCTCAGAACATAGTGGATACTAGGGATCAATCCCCGTCAAAACTAACTCGATTACATGATAGATCTCATCCTACTCATCACCACCCAGCGAGCCTACGAATAGATTACTCACGAACGATGAAGAGCTTCATGGAATTGGAGAGGGAAGAAGGTTGATGATGACGATGGCCACGATCTCCTTGATCTGGAGCCCAAAACGGACTCCAGATCTGCCCTCCAGGGCAAGAACGGGATGTGGCGGCGCCTCTGGATCGTAAAACGCGATGAAATCTTCTCTCTTGATTTTTTCCGGGACGAAATTGAATAAATAGCGCTGGAATTGGGGGCGGCAGAGCCACGTGGGCCCCACAAGCCTGGTCGCCGCGGCCAGGGGGAGGCCGCGGCCACAGGGCTTGTGGCCCACTGGCCCGTCCCCTCTGGTGGATCTTTGTTGGGGAACGTCGCATGGGAAACATTCGTCATTCCCGGTACATTCCCGGTAACTCCGAAAATCTTCCGGTAATCAAATGAGGTCATCCTATATATCAATCTTCGTTTCCGGACCATTCCGGAAACCCTCGTGACGTCCGTGATCTCATCCGGGACTCCGAACAACATTCGGTAACCAACCATATAACTCAAATACGCATAAAATAACGTCGAACCTTAAGTGTGCAGACCCTGCGGGTTCGAGAACTATGTAGACTTGAGCCGAGAGACTCCTCGGTCAATATCCAATAGCGGGACCTGGATGCCCATATTGGATCCTACATATTCTACGAAGATCTTATCGTTTGAACCTCAGTGCCAAGGATTCATATAATCCCGTATGTCATTCCCTTTGTCCTTCGGTATGTTACTTGCCCGAGATTCGATCGTCAGTATCCGCATACCTATTTCAATCTCGTTTACCGGCAAGTCTCTTTACTCGTTTCGTAATACAAGATCCCGTAACTTACACTAAGTCACATTGCTTGCAAGGCTTGTGTGTGATGTTGTATTACCGAGTGGGCCCCGAGATACCTCTCCGTCACACGGAGTGACAAATCGCAGTCTCGATCCATACTAACTCAACGAACACCTTCGGAGATACCTGTAGAGCATCTTTATAGTCACCCAGTTACGTTGCGACGTTTGATACACACAAAGCATTCCTCCGGTGTTCGTGAGTTATATTATCTCATGGTCATAGGAACAAATACTTGACACGCAGAAAACAGTAGCAACAAAATGACACGATCAACATGCTACGTCTATTAGTTTGGGTCTAGTCCATCACATGATTCTCCTAATGATGTGATCCCGTTATCAAGTGACAACACTTGCCTATGGCCAGGAAACCTTGACCATCTTTGATCAACGAGCTAGTCAACTAGAGGCTTACTAGGGACAGTGTTTTGTCTACGTATCCACACAAGTATTGTGTTTCCAATCAATAGAATTATAGCATGGATAATAAACCATTATCATGAACTAAGAAATATAATAATAACTAATTTATTATTGCCTCTAGGGCATATTTCCAACAATCTTTGCGCAGGTATTTTTCATATTTTCTAGAAATATTCTCCGTAAATTTTCAAGACGTTCCGAGAACTTTCATTTCTGCACAAAAACAACACCATGACAATTCTGCTGAAAACAACGTTAGTCCGGGTTAGTTTCATTCAAATCATGCAAATTAGAGTCCAAAACAAGGGCAAAAGAGTTTGGAAAAGTAGATACGATGGAGACGTATCAACTCCCCCAAGCTTAAAACCTTGCTTGTCCTCAAGCAACTCAGTTGACAAACTGAAAGAGAAAGAAAAACTTTGACAAACTCTGTTTGATCTTGTTGTTGCAACTATGTCTAACTCATAACCAGAATTTCAGCAAGATCACAAGTTAACCACATAAGCAAGTGACACAAAGGTCTCACGGTAAACTAATATCAATGGCATAAACAGCTAGCGAGCAAATAATAATGAGTTTCAGATACCAACAATTCAATAAAACAAGCATGAAGCAATATGAATAGGTGGTACCTCGCTAGCTCTTTCTGAGACCGCAAAACATAAATGCAGAGCACTTTCAAATATCAAGGGCTGACTAAACATTGTAATTCATAGCAACGAAGATCCAGTCATAGTCATACTCAATATCAATCAAAAGCAAGGCATAGAAATGACAGAGGTGCTCTCTAATTGGTGCTTGTATAAGAAGAGGATGACTCAACAAGAAAATAAATAGACAGGCCCTTCGCAGAGGGAAGCATTGATTTGCAGAGGTGCCAGAGCTCAAGCTTTGAAAACAGAGATAATAATTTTTGGGTGGCACTACAGGAATCAGCTTCTTTGTCGTCTGCCATCACAGACGGCAAAGACAAAATCCTGGACGGCAAAGACAAAACAGCAGACGACAAAGATTCTCACGGCCGGCAAAATTTCTGCGTCAGCCTACGACGGCATAGGACCTTCTTTGCCGTCTGCCCCCCCCCCCCCAAAGCGGACGACAAAGCTCTTTGTCGTCAGCTTTCCTTAGGAGCAGTCGGCAAAGTGCTCGAGACGGCAGCCGACAGGCGTTGCCTCCGTTAGGGGTTAACGGAGGCTTTGCCGTCTGCCTCTTCCTTTATCTTTGCCGTCTGCCTCCCCCTTTATCTTTGCCGTCTGCCTCCTCCTCCCCCCCCCTCCACTCTTTGTCGTATTCCTTCCCCTCCATCTTTGTCGTCTGCCTGCTCCTCCCCTCCCCCCTCCACTCTTTGTCGTCTGCCTCTTCCCCCCTCCACTCTTTGCCGTCTGCCTCTCCACCCCTCCACTCTTTGCCGTCTGCCTCCTCCCCCCCCTCTGCGCCCTCTTCTTTGCCGTCTGCCCACCCTGGAGGCTGACGGCAAAGATCCTATATACACACCCCAGGATGCACATCTGGGTGCCATGTGGCAACTTTGCCATCTGCAAGCTGATGGCACAAGTCTTTGCCATCAGCTGGCAGACGGCAAAGAGCCCATATAGTACCTGTTTTTTTTGTTTTATATTATTTCACAGCACATATATATATATATATATATATATATATATATATATATATATATATATATATATATATATTTGGCAACACATTTATATAATTCACCACACATATATGATATATAGTTCACCACACATATACTTGCCAACACATATATATAATTCACCACACATATATGATATACATATAAATCAATGTACATCCCCATATATCGGAAGAACCAACATACAAAGTATTGCACTGTTTATCCATATATACATATACATATAGTTCGACATTGTTCATCAACTCAAATAAAAACAAGATAATATACATATAAAGTTCATCCATCGACATTGTTCAACTCCATGAATGCCAGCTTCCATGCATGTAGTATATCCAATCTGCAAAAATGTGAATAAGAAAGTCAGAAGAAGAACAAAATATGATGTTTTTCAGCTAATTATGTCATTTTTAGCGGAAAACAAGCTAAGAATATAATATTCATGAGCTAACCAAGGTTCTTATGCCATTTTTAGCTTATTATGGCATTTTGGAGCTAAATGGGTTAATTAAAGCAAGGATAATATGAAAGAGGAGAAGAAAGAGGAGGAGGAGGAGAAGAAGAAGAAATCAAGGAGAAGGAGGAGGAGGAGAAGGACAAGAAGGTCCTTGGCCTTCTCCTCCTCCTCCTCCTCCTTATCCTTCTTCTCTTCTTCTTCTTCTTCTTCTTCTTCTTGTTTCTTTTCATTTTGCCTATTTCTTCTCCTCTTCTCCTCTTGTTGGAGCTAAATTACCTAATGTCTTCCCATCTATGTCGAACAATGTACCAAAAATAGCCTCTCCGATATTCTTTTCAGTGTGCATCATGTCGATATTGTGTGGAAGAAGGAGGTGTTTAAAGTAAGGCAGATCCCAGAAGCATGGCTTGTGAGTCCAGGCGTGTTTTGAATTATACCCCTTGAAATACCCTGGACGCTCTGGATCAAGCTCGAGGGCGTTTAACTGATCCAGGATCAGTTGGCCTGTGAACGGAGGTGGTGCCAAGTTTTTGACAACTTTACCTTTGGTAAAGTTCTTCTTGTCTTTTCTAAACTGATGGTCAGGATTCAGGAATTGTCTATGCAAGTCAAAGCAAGAATACTTCCGACCCTCCTGCAACCAATGAAACTGAAGAGCTGCCTTGCATTGGGGGCATGGGAACCTTCCATGCACACACCATCCAGAGAATACTACTGATAATTTACTAGGGCATGTTCTTATATGTGTAACTTATCTACATCAAATGTGAGCTCATTTCATTTATCCAATTCCTCTCAATAATTTTTACAAGTTTCTGTCCATAGAAGAGCATTGTGAAGGAAGTGCCACTTTGGCATGTCCAAATGGTATAAAAACGTACAATACTTTCCTATGCCCAAATCACCATCCTCCACCAAATTGTAGATCAATCCAAGCATTCATTTGAGCCCAGATTCAACATCCGTATTTTTGCCAAGTGTGGTACTTTGCAAACCAAGTGCCACCTAGACTCCTTCATTTGAGCTAAAAATTTGCCAAGACAGTCTCCTTAGTAGACGATCATCCTCACTCAAAAATCAGGCCCATTGGCCTTGTGAATTTCCCCCACCGCTAATCAAACACTTGGCTGTTAATTCATGTTTGAGCTTATTTCAGTCTTCTCGTGAGATTTTTCTATTGTATTATTCTTACTAACTTACTAACACCTAACGGGGGAGTGATAAACCCACCAGACATGCCTAGACTTCCCAGAACGCGCGACAATGTCACAGTCACGCGGTGACCACGCGGTTGGCATGCTCGTTTACACGCTCTAGAGTTGGGGCCCTCAGACACCATCCAAACCTCGATGTCTTGCCACCACACCATGTATCTATGATTAAATGGATACTTATGTACCTAAACATGAATTTTGGGAAAAATAAAGAGTAAAGTATAATGCAGCTGCAGTTCAAATTTGACGTGCTTCCATCTCAATCGGTGGAAATTTGTCTTTTTCAGGAGCGGTGGATAAAAGATTTTGAGACCCAACAATTAGGTCAATTGTGCATTAAATATGGACTAGTATTTTAGAAAACTGATTTTGTACAATTTTGCAACAAAATATGGTAGATCCTTCACAAAAAAATTGGGCATTAGAAAAATGGAAAATGCATTTTTCGTCCAAAGAAAATGAAAACTTCCTTAGGCAACATTGTTTTCCATTCCAATATGCACCATTGTGCATAATATGAGATTATTTGAACAAACTATGCAATGAATGTGGTCATAAGATTGATCATTTGGCTTGAAAGCCATGAATCTTCACACATGATAACTCATTTCTAAGAATATTTTTTTAAAATAATTGTCATATTACAAGTTTATTATTTTACCTGATAACATTGTCACATATAATGACACAATGTGAAAGTTTTCCATTTTTTTGATTTGTTTTGAATTTTTCATGCCCATTTCAATATGCGGTAAAAACGGCGGGTATAACCGTTCCTACCTAGTGGTTGAATTATGGAAAACTTTCGGTGTTTCTCTGATTAAATAGATACTTCTATACCTAAAAATTCATTTTGGAAAACATAAAGAGCAAACTATAAGATAGCTGCAGTTCAAATTTGATCCGCTTCCACATGAACCGGCGAAAATTTGTCTTTTTTACAAGAGGTGGATAAAAGCTTTTGACACCCAACCATTTGGTCAATTGTATATTAAATATGTCCTAGTATTTTAGAAAAATGATTTGGTCCAATTTCGCAACAAATATATGGTAGTTTCTTCACAAAAAACTCATTTTGGGTACTCGAAAAATGAAAAATGAATTTTGCGTCCAAAGAAAATGAGAACTTCCTTAGCAAACATTGTTTTCCATTCCAATACGCACCCCTGTGCACAATATGAGATCATTTGAACAAACTATGCCATGAAATTAGCGATAAGATTGATCATTTGGTTTGAAAGCAATGAATCTTCACACATGATAGGTCATTTCTAAGAACACTTTTTAAAAATAATTGCTATATTACAAGTTTATTATTTTACCTGATAACTTTGTCACATATAATGACACAATGCGAAGGTTTTGCATTTACTTAGTATCAGTATTTTATATGTATCAGTAATTATATGGAGAAGATCCATAGGTTCAACATAATTTCAAGAGCATAAGGAGAATATCCATAAGTTCAACATAATTTCAAGATCATAAGGAGAAGATCCATAGGTTCACCATAGCAGTACATAAGTTCAATATCATAAAAGTGCAGATGCACTTGGATAAATAGTCAAATATGAACTCAGTTTTATAGGTTCAAAGAGCAATTGTTTTTTTATAGGGGAAAGGAAATAACAAAAAGTTGTTTGTTTTGTGAGAAAGGGTTCCTTTTTCATATACTTTCCCTCAATAAATAAAAAATTCAAAACAAAAACCGCTACTATTCAGATAAGAATGACACAACTGCAGTTTTACATTAAGGACATACCCAAATTCTCGTAGTGGGCCAGCCCATCGTCGTACTTGAAGAATCCATTCATGCCCAATGCTTACATCACTAGTGGGGACAGGGCCTATAGACCCGGCCCGTAAGGGGCTTTAGTCCCGGTTGGTGTCCCGGGTCTTAACACGGACCGGGACTAAAGGATCCGTCTATTTATTTTGTTTGTTTGACCCCAAAAGGTACCTTATTTATTTATTTTTCAAATTTTATTTTTGAATATTCTTTGATTTGTTTTTAAGTTTTATTTCAATTTTTAAATCTTTGATTTATTTGACAATTTAATCTCTAATCACCCATCCTCACTGCTCTAGCGTAGATTACTCATTTCAAATCGTCTAACTTCTCGGCCGGTCACCCCTCCTTTCAGTGCTTCAGCCCGAGCACGCTTAACTTCCTAGTTCTATCGCCCCTAGTTGCCAAGTTTGCACTTGTTGTTCTCCTGACAATAGTAAGCTATCAATCCTAAACAACCTAGGTTTGATGTCATGTCACATGATTTAATTTTTTGAATTCAAACAATTATTAAAATAAACAAAATAAGTAATAATAATAGTGAATTTCAATGAGAACAACCTAAAGATTTTAAATAAAATTATTTTTTCTTATTTTTATGGAAAAAACTTCTTTTTGCCATAACTTTTTTTACATTTGGAATTTTGAGCATCTGAGAAAACTTCACCGGGCAAGCCCCGGTGAAATCGATTCCCAATTTTCTCTAGTTTTTTTTATATATTAAACTTTTTTTACGTCGTATGCAAAAGTTATGGCCGTTTTACATTTTTCCCTTTTTTGAAAAACGGTCAAAATTCATATCTCAAAATTTGTATACCAACTAGGCACTAAAACCTAACTACATCTCAAAGGATTTTATTTTTTGAAGATTTTAGCATTTTTGTTTATTTTCTACAAAACTAAAAAAGACGGTCCAGGGAGGGTAGAGTTTGAAAATTTCAGAATCCCCTTCAGCCAAGAGTCCAATCATACCCGTCGACTACATTTGCTAGCACCGTCCCCGCCAGAATCAGAACTAAGGTTAACCAAGCCAGATTTAACCCTTTCTAACTTTATTTGCTATGTTGAGCCAAATGACCCTGAAATTGAAAAGAACTATAATGAACTCTGAAAATGTTGAAACTTGGCATGGTATCATCATTTCATCCACATAGCTTGTGTTAAAAAGTTGAGAGGGTTACGACAAAAACTGGATGCACTTCGTGTACAAACTGGACCATCTCCTTCGAAGTATCACGGTTTCGGACGAAAACCCATCTGCTAGAAAGATATATTATTTTTTACTTATTTCAACTTTAGACATTGTATGCATTTTGTGCATTCAATATAAACCATTCAAAACCACATCCTAAATTTCGACCCTTTATAACTTCATTTGCTATTTTTCATGCATTTAATGATTTTTTGACCTAAATGACCTTGAAATTGAAAAGCCCGACAAATGAACTCTGAAAAGGTTGAAACTTGGCATCATATCATCATCTCTCCCACATAGCATGTGCTAAAAAGTTGAGAGGGTTACGTCAAAAACTGGATGCACTTCGTGTACAAAATGAACAATCTCTTTCGAAGTATCAGGGTTTCGAACGAAAACTCATCTATTGCAAAGGGATTTCATTTTTTTGAACTTATTTGAACTCCATACTTTTTGTGTGTTTAAAATACACCATTTAAAGCCACATCATAAATTTTCAATATTTTCTGACTTCATTTGGTATTTTTCATGCATTTACTTACTTTTTTGAGCTAATTGACCCTGAAATTGAAAAGCACTACAAGTGAACTCTGAAAAGGTTGAAAGTTGGCATGGTATCATAGTTTCACCCACATGGCATGTGCTAAAAAGTTGAGAGAGTTACGATAAAAACTAGATGCACTTCGTGTACAAACTGGATCATCCTTCGAAGTATCAAGGTTTGAGACGAAAACCCATCTGCTACAAAGGCATTTTATTAAAATGATTTTAATTCCATACTTTTTATGCATTCAATATGCACCATACTATAACATGTTAAAATCTACAGAAAGTACTAACAAAAAATAATAAAGAACAACAATTAAATGGCTAAAACAACTATATAAGCAAAACAATATTGTTTTAATTAAAATCTAAATTTAAATTATTCTAAAAATAACCAAATAAATCTTACTGTGATAACAATCTAACAGATGACTAGGAGAAAAAAGAATTAAATTAAAAACTATTTGTAAACTCAAGTTATTCACAATTTGGGTTTGAAGCAAATTTGAACAAATTCAAATTTAAACCATTCAAATTTAAAAACTAATTGCACAAACAAAAACTAGAAAATTTTTTGAATCTAATGAAAAAAGAATCACTCAAAAAAATTAAATATCCTAAAAGATATAAGCAATTTAAAACAGAAACTACAAACAGAAATAAAATTTAAAAACAGGAAAAAATAAAAATACAAAACCCCTTTAGTCCCGGTTCGTGTCTCGAACCGGGACTAAAGGTCTACCCTTTAGTCCCGGTACTAAAGCCTCCAAACCCTTTAGTCCCGGTTCGAGACACGAACCGGGACTAAAGGTCCCTTTTGAACCGGGAATAAAGACCGACCGGCGCCCTTGTCGTTCGAACCGGGACAAATGCTAACATTAGTCCCGGTTCGTAATGGAACCGGGACTAATGTGTAAATTGAGCTGGGACGGAAGCCCTTTTTTCTACTAGTGCATACTTTTTTTTTGGTGTATGGTGAAGTAACTATTGTACTACATTGCTTGGCATGCCCTCGTCTCGCCTCTAGCTCTCCGCTAATGGCCTGGCCCAACATTGTAGCTCCTTAGAGCAGTTTTGGAAAGGTTGCATGGACAGGTTTTGATCGGTTTTAAAACCTTCTCTGCGGTTTATTCTTCTTCCATGTTTCAATGTGATTTCCGTAACGATCTCATCTTTTTCTCAAATTGGTTTCTTTTTCTCTGTATGTCTTTTCTCTTTGTTCTTCATTTTTCAAATACATGTTAATGTTTTTTATACATGTTGAATATTTTCTTAAAACATGTTGAATACTTTTCTAAAATACGTGTTGAACATTTATCAATTCACATTGATGAAAATATGTAACACAAAACTTTTATTTATTAATGTGAAAAGCATTTTTTTAATGTTTAGACATTTTTTAAAACGCCATGAACATTTTTCTCAATGGTACGAAGTAGTATATTAAATTGTGTAAGAATTTTTCAAACATCTCATGAACATATTTTTTAAACCCATGAATATTTTTTTTTTAGAAAAGGAGGTTTCCCTCCGGCCTCTGCATCAGGGAGATTCATCCAACCATTTTATTTAATCAAACGAAGCAAACATTCAGCGGTTCCGAACCAGGTCCAAAATAACAGAAAATTACATAAATGGATAATAAAAAGCCACAACCGGCTACAAATATAGGCCTAGATGCCTAATCATCTATCCTATTAGTGGACCGCCATCCAAACCGGTTGTATATATCTCGTGCTACCATCTCTCATCGGATAGACCAGGTAACCAAAGGCTCCCTGATTTTCACAGGTGTGAGTAACGACCATATACGGATCCACGCCGATGCCCTGTGGAGTACCTGCAAGAAATTGACATTTGATAATCTGTTAAAGTTCACATCATTTCTGCAATTCCAAATAGCCCAGATCAATGCACATGCTCCTATACGAATATGTGTGGCAATATACATGTTTACCCCATTTAGCCACGTCCCAAACAACGTATCAATGCTATCCGGTGGTGTAATGTTGAAAGCTATATGGACTGTTTGCCATAGAATTTTAGCAAGTGGGCAATGAAGAAAAAGGTGTTTGATAGTCTTCTCATGATCAGAGAAGGAACAACGTTTATCCCCGCCCCCCAATTTCTCTTAGCCAAATTATCTCTGGTTAGAATCACCTTCTTATGGACAAACCACATGAAAATTTTGATCCGTAAAGGGACTTTAACTTTCCAGATATTATCGGACTTGGGAATAGTAGATGTATTTATGATGCTTAAATACATGGACTTCACAGAAAACACTCCATTGGGCGTTAGCTTCCAATGAAACTTGTCCGCCTCCTCCGATAAGCAGACATCCATGAGTCTTGTAACTAAATGCAGCCATGCATCCCATCTATGTCCTATCAATGCTCTCCGGAACTGAATATTCAGAGGATTAGACTGTAATATTGTGGCAACGTATGGGTCCTTACGTTGAACAATATTATAGATAGATGGATAATGTATGGCTAGAGGCAAGTCCCCCATCCATGTATCCTCCCAGAATCTAGTTGACTTCCCATCACCTACAACAAATCTTGATTTTTGAAAGAAGGTTGTTCTCACTGACATCAAGCCTTTCCAAAATGCTGAATCATTGGGATTTAGTAGCACCTGAGCTAGAGTTTTAGTTTGTAGGTACTTATTACGCAAAATTTATACCCACATAACCTCCGTCTCCATAGAAAGTCTGAACAACCATTTGCTTAGCAGACATCTATTCTTTACCTCTAAATTTTCAATTCCCAACCCTCCCTGATCTTTAGGCCTGCAAATAATATCCCACCTAGTAAGTCGGTATTTTTTCTTAATTTAGTCACTTTGCGAGAAGAACCGAGATCTATAAAAGTCTAATCTTTTTCGTACCCTGACTGGTACAAGAAAGAAGAAGGAAAGAAGGAACACATTGGCATGCTCGTGAGAACCGAGTTAATAAATTGTTAATGAAGCACACGACATTGGAATATATATATATATATATATATATATATATATTATTGTATGTCATTTTCAAATCAAGGAATTGAAAGTGTATGTACTGAAATGAAACACATGACAAACTTCTTAGTAGCACCCCACACCACACCACACCAATCAACATGAAACAACACAAAAGGTAGTGAATTGAAACACATAACTAGCTAGGACTCATACGACTTAAACATCACCAGGGGTGTTAGGCATGGCAGCCTCTGGCCGGCTGATGAACCCGAGGTGGGTGAGTAACGCCCACAGAAGTGTTATCAGCTCGCCACCCCGCGCAATGGCCTCGGCATGGGCGGCGACATTGTCCGACGGGGCGGCATAGAGTATCATCTCAGACCAGAATTCTGCGAGGAGCTCCCATGCCACCTCTTCTCCTTCATTTCCCGCCAGCTCCACCAGCTTCTTCCCAAGCTCCGCACCATTCTTGAGCAGGTCGTGTGCCTCTTCAGACCCGGCACTCAGCGCCTGGACCAGCGCTTCAGGACTCAATGACGCCTGCCCGGTGTTGCCGGATGCCGCGAGTGCGCGCTTGGCTTTTTTCTTGATGCCCTTGTACAAGCTTTTGCACCACTCGTTGTTGTCGGGGAGTAGATCTGGGACATAGGCTACCAAGTAGGCACAATAGCGTGACAAGTGTGTGGCGGCAATCTCATTAGCAGAGTCAGCCTGGCGGAGTGGCTCCGATGTTCTCACTTCAAGGATGCTCGTGGCAATGTGGGCCACAAGCATGGTATCAGCTACACCTTTGACGCCATTCGATGTTGAGAGCGGATTGTTGTCGGCCTGCAGTTGTAGCCTTGTACAAAGGGATGCCACGCCATTGCTTCTGTTCTTCCAATTGGGGCTTCTAAGTGGCTTGAGGAGAGCTGCCTTCACTGCTCTTGGTACCTTCTTCCTGTGAAGCAGTGGGATGAGGCGTCCGAGAAGAGGCACTGGGGTTGTGCTTGGGTGGAGTGCCAAGACTGAGCATTGGTTCATTTTGTCCACCCAATGATTTAGCAGCTTGCATTTTCTACGCAGCACAAGGCTAAGCATCTTCTTCTTCCAATGTGATTTCTGCCACGAAGAAGCATGCCTAACATAGGAGCAGATCAGGAATACTTTAGTCCAGTTAGAGCAGATGTAACAAGCAATCTCCCGCACCTCCGAAAGCACAACTAGTGCCGCAAGCAAACCCACTGGGGCAAGATCGAAGAAAATATTTCCATATTGTATCTGGTTCGAAGAACTATAGAAAAAATCTTCATGTTCATTCTGGAACGAAGGATGGCAATTCAGAAAACACTGCATCTGTCCATGATGTGGCCATCCCATAAAAGCATACAGCAAAATCACAACTGTTATGAGCAATAGATATAATAAGCTCAAACCCATGGTTAGAAGTGAAATAGATATGCTCAAAATGGGTAGCCAACTGCTTGAATATGAGGTTGGGAGAGATGAATAATAATAATCATGAAGGAAAGAAAGCTCATGTGCAATCATCCCAAGTGGTCTTTCATCATCAACATCCTGGAGCAACACGTGTGACAATAAGTTATGGGCCTTGATGAAACCAAACTCAGCAATTGTATGCCTTGTAAATCGACATCTTAACAACTTGAACAATGCAAACGAAAAGCATATATCTTTTAGCTGCTTGGTTGAATACCTCGGAAATATATCATCCTCTAACCTCCAAACTTTATCAGTGGTCACTAAATTGTTGTTGTCTATCCCTGTCCCATCAGCTTGGTTAAATAACCATTTGATACTATAACCATGAGGCTCCTTCTGTACCAATGTTGTGTCCTCTCCCGTAACTATGAGTGGAGGAAGGGAATGCTCACTTGTTAGCTTGGCTTTTAGTTGCTCCATGTATCCAACAATGAAATGAGGATTGCGCCCAAATGCTAATGACCTGCTTGCCCCATACCAAGCATAATATTTGAGAAGTAGCTTGGCAATGAGAAGAGAAAACAATGGAAGAACCGGTAATCCATTTGCAAGATCCATATGCTTTATGGACCATTGTCTCGTTGAATAATATCCCCCTCCTAGGTAGTACACGACAATGTACGAGGTCCATATTGCTTGAACAAGCAGTACAGTGCCAGGAAGGGTAATGTTTCGTCCTTTGTTGTCATCACCAGCAACTATTGTAGTGGTGTTGGCGCCAGCAATCTGAACAAGACTAGCCCATACGAACACAGTGTAAATGTGGCTACGTGTACTGCACCACCCTGGTATTATGTGTGCATCGGAGGAAATAGTGACAACACCTAGATTACTATCGACGGTAGAGACAACATAGGAGAGGATGGGCACGAACAAGGTGGTGGCACCAAGGAAGAGGAAGCTGGTAAGTGGATGGTGACGGTAGCGCTGACCATAGGCACCGATCCCAACAATAACTCCTATCACGATGGTGCTGGCCACCAGCAGAGCGTTCACTCTCATCAACTGCCCATCTATGTGCTTAGAGAAGTCAATGATTGCTTGGTCGGAGCAGTTTCCGACGCCCATAATCTGCTTAACACACATATCAAATTCAAACATCAGTACAAGTTGAAGATGTTGACAAACACGCAAAAAGAATACAACCATTCGTCCAATGATGCTATGCTGCAATGTAAGCATTCAATTGATTCACTGATAGAACAACATTAAGACCAAACTAGCTCATAGTTTCTTGTACTAAAGGAAATGATAAGCTTACACAAGGGTGGCAATCGGACTGCTGGAGTACCAGAGTATTGTTTCCTTGAGCGTCGGTTTTCAACCATGCGTGCTACGAGGTCATGGAAATATGTGTGTTATCTATTGCTACTAGCAGTCCATCCTGACATTTGCAAATGCACCATTCTCCTGATATAACTAATATATGCCTTTTTTTTCCTTTTTGTCTTTTTCATTTTTTCCACTTTTCCTTTGTTCCCTTTATTCCTTGGATCTGGATGCTAGACATGTTCTTTATTCCATGGTTCTTTGTAAAAACAAAAGAGCAAAATAGCTTTGGTACGTATCTGTTCGTCTCACTCACACTTTTTCATGTACTCAAGATTACCTTCACCCGGTGGCTTGGACTACATGTTGCTATGCACAGGAGCTCCATAAGAGTCAGCCGTTGTTGAAATACGCTGCACATCTTTCTCATTCGCTTACGCTTATAAATAAATGTGTTGGTCGGTTAATGCAATTTAATCAAAACGGCACGGAGTGACCAGCCCGGATTTTTTTGAGCTGAAAACAGCTGAGCATTTAAGCATGCAATTCAACATGGCTAAGGAGATTGACCCCTAATTTAAGAAGTGAAATTTTTTAGTGTAGCCTCAATTGATATATGAATCCTCCCTGATCTTCCTTTTTCCTCATGCATGTGAAGATAAAATAAAATCAAAATGTACAATAAATAAACTATTTTTCTGCTGTTTCCAGATAAATATGGTTCTAGTTATGATTGTCCAAATGTATACCTTTTTGAGTTAGACCAAGTTTTGACCCGCAAATAGAAAAAGGAAAAAAAAGGTTCTCACAAGAATGCATCAACGTGTACAAGATCAAATGAAAAGATTGTGAACATATATTTCATGATTGATCTGAATCTGATGATATATAAGCACCCAAAAATAAACTTGAACATATATTTCGCTTGCACATCGTCTCTCGTTTGTTAGTACATCAATTTCAATTGCAATGATTCCGCGCGCTGGCAAGATGCCTGTCGTCTCTCGTTTGTGTACGTACTGTTGATATGTAAGGTAGCCTTGATGCCCGGCGAGCATGAGCTCACCTAGCTTTCTCTTTTGCCTACTGCTAATATATATACCCACACCTAGCTTTATGCCTGGCTGTGTGAGTGTGACTGTCAAGTGAGCTAAATTTGTGATACTCCCTCCATTCCACAATGTAGTGCGCATGCGTTTTGCGAGGTCTAAATTTCACCATAAATTTAACCAATGAGACAGATTGCGATGGGAGCAAAAGTTATATTATTGAATTCGTATATGAATAAAGTTTTTGATGGTACAGTTTTTCCTTCCGTTGCAATCATCCACATTGATTAAATTCATTGTTAAACTTAAAACTTAAAAACCGAGGACGCACTATATTATGGAATGGAGGGAGTAGAAGCTTTAGACAGTAGGAGAATCATGTGTTCCAAACTCCAAAGTGTGAACAATACGGTATTTGGCACTTTGGCCTCCCTTTGATCGATGCTGTCTTCGGTCCCTGACGTACTCCCTTGGAGCTTCATGGAGCCCTTTATTAGAAACGTTCAAAAATCACATTCTGAAGCTTTGAAAAAATAAAAAATAAACCATACATTAACATATGGGTGTATACTATATGCATGTAAATTTTGAGGATAAAATACATTGATTCGTAAGATACACAAAAAAAATGAAAATCATTGGTTTTATATAGGGAACGGTGCACAGTGCACCATGCTGTTCACTATTTTCAAAATTACCAATTACCAATGCATGATGTCAATGTATTTTCTCATGAAAATTTGCACCCATGTACAGTATACATTTGCATGGCATTGTGTGCCTTTTTTCAGATTTTTTAAAAACTTCAAAATATCTGGTTGACTTTTTCAATATGAACAAGCATCGACAAAATGCATTTCTTATCTATTTATTGACTTCTAGAAAATGAAAACCAGTTCAGGCTGGCTTTTGCTTGCTTGTTGAAAAAGTTTTTGAAGGTATCGTTTCTGAAAACTGAGCTCATTTATACATAACCGTCCATTTGGACAAAATGAACGGGCATTCTCCCTTGATAAAATAAAATAAACAATTAGACCTATATATATGTGACGATGACTAGTGGGCATGGTAGTGGGTGCGACTTGTCTCACTTATAGCATCATATGGTGCAGCCTCACATCAAGCAATGCCAAAACTCGCGGGGAGGCCACCGCGATGGGATCCCGCGGCTGCAACCTAGATGCAGCTCCCGCGCCGCGCCATCGAAGACGAAGCGGGCGAGCAGGGAGAAGAGCTAACACGGGAAGGGTGAAATACCGTAGAACGATTGTTATGCGGTTTGAGTTCAAAAAAAACACGGGAAGGGTGGAGAGGAGGTAGAAGAACTCCTGCCGTTGCCACAGGCCGGCTGAAGGCCGCCGTCAACGGCGGCAAGGAGAGGCCTAATCGCCCCCGAGTCGCCCCCCGAGTCGCCTACGTGAGACGACGCGAGGGGGGGAGGGGAATCTTCACCACCCTGGTATTACTACCAATATTACATATATTTAACCCAAATGATAATGTCCACACGTGTGACATGTTTGTACTTTACCCTCACGCCAACTCTTATTTTACCCAAATGATAATATCCATTCTGTTTTGCATGAATCTTCAAGGAATCTATTGAAATTTCAGTGCAACGTAGGCATCATCGTGTTTGTGGGCGTTTGAGAGTTCGCCCACACGACCCGCATCGCGTGGTAGACAGCTACGATCTGTGGGCAAACCAGTTTCTGTCCACACAGTCACCACCTAGTCCACGCGTGTGTGGGCGAACTGTTCTTCGCCCACACGACGCTCGTCTGTTGCTAGATGGCAACTGTGTTTGTGCGTACGTGGCAACTAGGTAAACTCACATGGCAACTATGATTGATTGCTAGATGGCAACTGCAGTTGCGTGTACGTGCCAACCTGATAAACATATGTGGCAACTATGATTAACATACATAACAATTATGGTTGGACCACATGTGACAACTAGTTAAACACATATGAAAACTATCTCCGGATAACTAAAGTGTCATCCCGGAGGTCACTATAGTTAACCAAAACAGAGCGAGATGTCATGTTTTCTCAACTACATTTGCCACCTCGGGTTACTAAAATTGTCATTCTCGAGGGATAACTAAAGTTTCATCCCGCGGGTAACAAACGTAGTTGCACCACACGCAGGGATGGGAATGAATAATACTTGTTGGGAGTGTGGTCCAAAGTAGTTGCGCCTACACGCGTTTTAGAACCGAACCGGTTCCTCTTTCTTACATGACATGTTTAACAGCCATCGGCTTAGAACATAACCAATATAACTCCAAGACAATCTTCCTTGCCCTTGGCAAACAAAGAGAGAATCGGCTCAAGGGCATATGATGTGACTTGTGATATAGGCCTTCCAACCGCTTTTAACAAGATAATTAAGCTACTGTAATTTAATTTGTGGTAGCTTTAGGAACACCACCTATACTACTAGTAAATATATGTAATCTTGCAACAAACTGTAAATACTAGTAAATATATGTAATCCCGCTAGAGATCCGGTCAGCGGCACATAGCATGGTGGTGGTCTTCAACATGGCCTTCACCTTCATCATCGCCCATATCTTCATCATGATGCTCTACCACTTCAAGTTCGGCCCCTTCTACTTCTTTGGCATCTGCGAGCTCCTCATGACGACCGCCTTCATCTAGTTCTTCCTGCCGGAGACCAAGGGCATCCCCATCGAGGAGATGGGCCGGATCTAGGCCACGCATTGGTACTAGAAGCGCTTCCGCGCTTTGTTGAGGGCAATGGCAGACTCCGAAATGTCCACTTGACGTCATCCAACGCCGTATGACCAACATCGATGGACTGGCTAGTCCATCATAGTTTTGATGATTGATCTCCTTTGGCTAGATATATATCCCTAGTGTGGTCGTTAGCTAGAGGATGTTTATCATAGAGTTAGTTATTAATTAGTTTGGGGAAAACCTAGTTAATTATGTGGATTAATGTTGATGCGTAGCAGGAATTGAACGACTCGACAAATTAATCTACTACTGCTGTGCCGATCCTGGTAAATAATATACCACGACTTTCGTGTTTAGAGATTGAAGAGCGTCCATTTACGACGTACAAATCCATATATATGTAACCAAATGTTGGGAAGCAGTAAGTTAATTATATGCCCTTAAGCAGCAACACAACACCAATCAAGATCAAATCAAACAATCAGAAAATAATGAAGTGAAACACATGACAACAGCAGTTCTTTTAGTAGCACACCACACCACACCAATCAAGATGAATCGAAAGAACAAAAAAGTAGTGAATCGAAACACATGACACGGGCAGTTTTTTAGTAGCACACCACACCATACCACACAACACCAATCAAGATGAACGACAGAACAGAAAAGTAGTGAATCGAAACACATGACTAGTAGTACTTGTGTACGACTTAAACATCACAACGAGCGTTGTCAGGCGTGGCGGGCTCTGGCCGGCTGACGATCCCGATGTGGGTGAGCAAGGCCCACATGAGAGTTATCAGCTCCCCGCCCCGTGCAATGGCCTCGGCGTGAGCCTCGACATTGTCCGAGGGGGCGGCATAGAGGATCATCTCGGACCAGAAGTCCATGAGGACCTCCCATGCCTCCTCTTCTCCTATCTCCTCCACCAGCTCAATCAGCTTCTTGCCGAGCTCTGCGCCATTCTTGAGCACGTAGTGCTCCGCTTCATTCCCGGCGCCCAGCGCCTGGACCAGCGCTTCGGGGTTCGATGCCACAGCCTTGGCGCCGCCGGCTACCGCGAGTGCACGCTTGCCTTCCTTCTGGACGGCCTTGTATAGGCTCTTGCACCACTGGTTGTCGTCGGGGAGTAGCTCGGGGACGTAGGCCACCAAGTAGGCGCAGTAGCGTGACAAGTGTGTGGCGGCGATCTTATGATCAAAGTCATCCTTCCCCGATCTACTCACTTCCAGGATGCTCGTGGCAATGTAAGCCACCAGCATTGTATTAGCAATACCTTTGACGCCATTGGACTGTGAGAAAGGGTTGTTGTCGGGCTGCAGTTGTAGCCTTGTGCATAGGGATGCCACGCCATTGCTTCGGTTCCTCCAACCTGGGCTCCTCAGTGGCTTGAGAACGGCAGTCTTCACAACTGTCGGTACCTTCTTCCGGTCAAGCACAGGGATGAGGCGATGAAGAAGAGCCAGTGGAGTTGTTCTTGGGTTGAGGGTCAATACTGAGCACTGGTTCATTTTGTCCACCCAATGATTTAGCAGCTTGCATTTTCTATGTAGCACAAGGCCTAGTAACTTCTTCTTCCAAGGTGATTGCTGCCAGGAAGAAGCATGCCTAACATAGTGGCAGATGAGGGATACTTTAGTCCAGTTAGAGCAGATGTAAGAAGCAATCTCCCGTAGCTCGGAAAGCACAACTAGTGACGCAAGTAAAAATACGGGTACATCATCCAAGTACCACTTTCCATAATGTTTCCAGGTCAATGTATCACATTCAATGCTACATTCAATCTGTGAATCATTCCATGAAGCTTCCCCCGTCATATGAAGAGTTTCATCCAACATATAGAACAAGCTCCAACCCATGCTTAAGAGAGATATAAATATGCTCAAAATGGGCAGCCAACTCCTCGAATATGAGGTTGTGAGAGATGAACAATAATAATCGTGAAGGAAAGAAAGCTCAAGTGTAATCACACCAAATGCTCTTTGATCATCACTATCCTGGAGCAACATGTGTGGCAATAAGTTATAGGCCTTCATGAAACAAGTCTCAACAATTGTATGCCTTGCAAATCGGCATCTTAGCAGCTTGAACAACGCGAATGAAAAGCATAAATCTTTAAACTGTTCCCTTGAAGACCTCGGAAGCATGTCATCCTGCAGCTGCCAAACTTTGTCAATGGTCACTAAGTTGTTGTTTTCAATCCTTGCCCCATCAGCTTGGTTGGATAACAATTTGAGACTGTAACCATAAGGCACCCTTTTAAAATTTATCAATCTTATGTCCTCTCCTGCAACAATGAGTGGAGGAAGGGAATGCTCAGTTGCTGGCCCGACATGCTGCTTTTCATCTTTTAGCTGCTCCATGTATCCAACAATGAGATGTGGATTGCGCCCAAATGCTAACGAACTTCTTGCACTGTACCATGCATAATATTTGAGAAGGAGTTTAGCAACGATAAGAGCAAAGGATGGAAGAAGGACCAATACATCTCCGGGCTCCACATTCTTTAGCGACCATTGTCTCGGTGAATAAAAATCCTTTCCTAGCAAGTTAACGACAAGGTAGGAAGTCCATATTGCTTGAACAAGCAGTACTGTGGCTGGAGGGGTAATGTTGCGACCTTCCTTATCATCACCAGCAACTATTGCAGTGGTGTTGAGGCCAGCAATCTGAATAAGACTAGCCCATACGAAGACAGAGATGATGTGGTCCTGTGTGTGACAACTCCCTGATATGATGTGTGGACCAGAGAAAATGGCGATGACATCTTGATTACCAATGGTAGAGGTAACATACGAGAGGATGGGCAGAAACAAGGTGTTGGCACCAACGAAGAGGAAGCCGGTCAGGGGATGGTGACGGAAGCGCTGACCATAGGCACCGATCCCGACCATAACTCCTATCACGATGGTGCTCGCCGCGAGAAGAGCATTCACTCGCACCAATTGCCCATCTATGTGATTAGAGAAGTCACGGATTGCTTCATCAGAGCAGTTTCCGGTGCCCATGATCTGCTTAACACACATGCCAAATCCAACGTCAACACATATTGAATTTGTTGATAAATAATTAAATATGCATGCAAAAAAATAATATGTACAGTGCTACGTATGATACTAGTATACTGCAATCATACGTATTTAAATTAATAATCGACCACCAATACGAGAACAATCAGCTCATACTAAATTGCTGTACTAGCAGCTCAAACAAAAAAAATAGATTGGTTGTTGTGCTAACAAGATTAGATTTAGGAGTAAAGGAAATTACCTCACACAAGGGTAGCAATCGGACTGCTGGAGACGTCAATCCGGACTGCTGGAGTACAAGCATGCGTGCTACTAAGTGGTCATGGAGACATTTGCTGATGCAGCCTTACCATGCCAGACGTAATTAATAAATCATGTGATTTTCCCTCTTTCATGTCTTCCACTACGTACTTTGTTATTAGGCAGGTTCTTTATTCCTTTGTTCTTTGCTGAAAAGGAAAGCTCTTGTACAATATACACTCTTTTGTCTCATATACACATCTAATGTAGTAGCTGATTCAGTGCTGTATAAACGTCGGTGCTCGATCTCTCCGGCTCATATTAATTCTCTAGGAGCAAGAACGAACTTATATTAGACAAGTTTCACCTATGAGCAAGAACGATTGCTTCGAAGCAAGGGGAGTACATGTCTATTTCACGATCGGATTTGAACCACCCACTATACATTTACAGCATGTTTTTTCATTTATGTTGTCCCTCCTAGCTGGTGTAAATCAACTTTGCATTTGAAGTTACATAGTATCTGTGATGTGATGTGAGCATCTTTAAAAGGAATTCCAGATTCCTGACGTACGGCTTGTAGGGCTGGTTAGCGCATGTGTCTCCTCCTTTGCCTGGATCAGGTGGCGTCGTGTGCATATGCAAGATAGGAAATAGCTTTGCTTTAGACAGTAGGAGAATCATGCATGTGTTTCCAAGTGTTGCCTTTGGCACTTTGGCTGCTCTTTGATCGATGCTCTTTGGCATTTAATTAAGCTCGGAATCTCCTTTTGATATAGCTTCTGTGTTGCTCCATCCCTTTTATATATTTCGTCCTTGCTTCTCACTTTACGTATCCAGTGAAATCTGATGTATGTTGTGGTCTTTCCGTAGCTCTAGTACGTCACTGATATATCTTGGTTAATTCGGTTAACCATTCGGGTTTTAGGTATATGCAAAAAAGAAAAGTGGAACTTCAAAACGGTCAGGAAATTTCATGCTGAATATCATAAACCATAAAAAAATATAATTCGTTTGGTTTCGTTTTCTTGGTTCAATTTTAAAATGAGAGTGAGATCAGACCGTACCGTTCAACATAGGGGTGGAACAATGGTGTTGGGTATGTGAAAAGTATATGAAGTGTCTCTACCTCCATACATGGGAGCCGCGGTGTTATATATTGATCAGGAGAGCCAACTCTCGGTAGGTTACATAGATCGATCTACTTGAGATCATTGGAGATATTACAAGAGGGAGATCGAAATAAACAAGATAAGAACTAGTTTCAACTACCTCCTGAATACAACCTTGTCTTGCAACGCAAGCCTTCGGGTATAACTATCTAGAGATACGACTCTAGAGATAAGACGTGTTTCAACACCCTCCCATAATCAAAACTTTCCTAAGTTGAGATTACGTTTAAACACTTCAAATAACTTTGTAGAAAAGCCTTTGTAAACCCATCGGTGACTTGATCGCCGATTATTTGCTTGCAACTCTCTCTCTCACAAAATGATAGTCGATCTCTATATGCTTAGTCCTAGCATGAAAAACAGGATTTGCTAACACATAAGTGGCACCAAGATTGTCACACCAAAGACATGGAGTTTGTGTGCGGTGCTGGCAGTCCCCGGGAATGACACCAGAAAAGAACCGCTTCCAGTTGCTCAACAATTAGCAATTGTCTTGCAATGGCCCACCAGCGTGTGGGATCGCGGCAGTTTTCGAGGGTAGAGTATTCAACCCAAATTTGTTGGTTCGACACGATGGGAGTGAAAGGATATTCTCCAGTATTAGAAGTTGAGGTGTTAGCTCAACCACACCTGAAAGATTAGTATCTGCAAGCAGGATATAAGCAGCAAAGGTAGTATGATAGCAACGGTGCCAGAAACGATCTGTTGACAAGGCAGACTATTCCTAACTGAAGTATCAATGGCGCCAGAAAAGTATTGTAGCAGGTAGCAGCAGTGTAACGAGTAACAGCAGTGGCAAGGAACAACAGTAGTGACAGCAGTAGCAAGTAGCAGCAGTAGCAAGTAGCAATAGTAGTGGCAGCAGCAGCAACAGGACAAAGCAAGTAACAGTGGCAGTGGGACAAACTCGTAGGCAATGGATCGGTGATTTGCTGGATGACATTCATCATGCAACAGTTATAACACGGAGAGATATATGGCTAGCTCCCGTTCGCCGATGTGATGTAGGCATGCATTCCGTGTGTAGTCATACGTGCTTAAGGAAAAGAACTTGCATGACATCTATTGTCCATCCCTCCCGTGGCAGCGGGGTCCAAATGGATACTACGGGATAACACATTAAGGTTCTCCTTTTAATAAAGAACCGGACCAACGCATTAGCACTTGGTGAACACATGAACTCCTCAAACTATGGTCATCACCGGGAGTGGTTCCGGTTATTGTCACTCCAGGGTTGCCGGATCATAACACATAGTAGGTAACTACAACTTGCAAGATCGGATCTAAAACACACATATATTGGTGACAACATAATAATTTCAGATCTGAAATCATGGCACTCGGGCCCTAGTGACAAGCATTAAGCATGGCAAAGTAGTAGCAACATCAATCTCAGAACATAGTGGATACTAGGGATCAATCCCCGTCAAAACTAACTCGGTTACATGATAGATCTCATCCTACTCATCACCGCCCAGCGAGCCTACGAATAGATTACTCACGAACGATGAAGAGCTTCATGGAATTGGAGAAGGAAGAAGGTTGATGATGACGATGGCGACGATCTCCTTGATCTGGAGCCCAAAACGGACTCCAGATCTGCCCTCCAGGGCAAGAACGGGATGTGGCGGCGCCTCTGGATCGTAAAATGCGATGAAATCTTCTCTCTTGATTTTTTCCGGGACGAAATGGAATAAATAGCGCTGGAATTGGGGGCGGCAGAGCCACGTGGGCCCCACAAGCCTGGTCGCCGCGGCCAGGGGGGAGGCCGCGGCCACAGGGCTTGTGGCCCACTGGCCCGTCGCCTTCGGTGGATCTTTCTGCAGGTATTTTTCATATTTTCTAGAAATATTCTCCGTAAATTTTCAGGACGTTCCGAGAACTTTCATTTCTGCACAAAAACAACACCATGGCAATTCTGCTGAAAACAGCGTCAGTCCGGGTTAATTCCATTCAAATCATGCAAATTAGAGTCCAAAACAAGGGCAAAAGAGTTTCGAAAAGTAGATACGATGGAGACGTATCAACTCCCCCAAGCTTAAAACCTTGCTTGTCCTCAAGCAACTCAGTTGACAAACTGAAAGAGAAAGAAAAACTTTGACAAACTCTATTTGATCTTGTTGTTGCAACTATGTCTAACTCATAACCAGAATTTCAGCAAGATCACCAGTTAACCACATAAGCAAATGACACAAAGGTCTCACGGTAAACTAATATCAATGGCATAAACAGCTAGCGAGCAAATAATAATGAGTTTCAGATACCAACAATTCAATCAAAACAAGCATGAAGCAATATGAATAGGTGGTATCTCGCTAGCTCTTTCTGAGACCGCAAAACATAAATGCAGAGCACTTTCAAAGATCAAGGGGTGACTAAACATTGTAATTCATAGCAACGAAGATCCAGTCATAGTCATACTCAAAATCAATCAAAAGCAAAGCATAAAAATGACAGAGGTGCTCTCTAATTGGTGCTTATATAAGAAGAGGATGACTCGACAGGAAAATAAATAGACAGGCCCTTCGCTGAGGGAAGTATTGATTTGGAGAGGTGCCATAGCTCAAGCTTTGAAAACAGAGATAATAATTTTGGGTGGCATGCTTTCATTATCAACGCAATGACCAAGAGTTCTCAATATCTTCCATGCTACTCATGCTATAGGAGGTTCCCAAATAGAAAAGTAAAGTTTTAACTCCCCCACCACCAATCAATCACACTCCACGGCTAGCCGAATCCTCAGGTACCATCCATACTAACATCAATCCGGGGCGAGTCTTCTTTTACAGTTATGTTTTCGATTTAAGCGTGGAACTGGGCATTCCAATTACCGGCCCCTTTCTCGTGAATCACAGTGAATAAACACATGTCGAGGATAACACGCCTAACATGGAAGATACCAATAGCCCCCTGTCACCACATGAGCGGTTCGGGCATGCAAAACAGATTATTTCTTGAAGGTTTAGAGAATGGCACATGTAAATTTACTTGGAACGGCAGGTAAATACCGCAAATAGGTAGGTATGGTGGACTCACATGGAACAACTTTGGGTTTGTGGAAGTGGATGCACAAGCAGTATTCCCGCTTAGTACAAGTGAAGGCTAGCAAAAGACTGGGAAGTGACCAACTAGAGAGCGACAACAGTCATCAAGATGGAATGAGTTTGAGTAACATTGAGTGCAAGCATGAGCAGGATAGAAATCACCATGAACACGAACATCATAGAGGCTATGTTGATTTTGTTTCAACTACATGCATGAACATGCGCCAAGTCAAGCCACTTGAATCATTCAAAGGAGAATACCATCCTATCATACTACATCATAGTCATCTCAAAATCTATGTTGGCATTCAAGACAAACCATTATAGGCTCCTAGCTAATTAAGCATGGCATCAGAAACTATGATCTCTAAGTTGTCATTGCAAACATGGTTCTCTCTAACAAAGCTGAATCTGGGACGACAAGCTAGTCATATTTACAAAAACAAAATAGATAGAGTTCATACCAGCTTTTCCAGACTCAGTCACTTCATCATATATCATCATTATTGCCTTTCACTTGCACGACCGAACGATGTGAACAATAACAAGAGAGTGCTCGTTCATTCGACTAAGCTGAATCAGCAAGCAAACACAAAGGAGAAGACAAAGTAATATGGCTCTTTAACAAATTAATACATCATGTCATATTCCCTCTTTCATGTCTTCCTTTGTTATTAGGCATGTTCTTTATTCCTTTGTTCTTTGCTAAAAAGGAAAGCTCTTGTACAATATACATTCTTTTGTCCCATATACACATCTAATGTAGTAGCTGATTTGGTGTTGTATAAATGTCGGTGCTCGATCTCTCCGGCTCTTATTAATTGTCGCTTTAAACATGGCACGGGTGGAGTACATTATTTGCTAGGAGCAAGAACGAACTTAGACAAGTTTCACCTATGAGCAAGAACTATTTACAGCATGAACTAGTGTAAATCAACTTTGCATTTGAAGTTACATAGTATCTCTGATGTGAATCAACTTTGCATTTGAAGTTACATAGTAACTGTGATGTGATGTGAACATCTTTAAAAGGAATTCTAGATTCCTGACGTACGGCTTGTAGGGCTGGTTAGCGCATGTGTCTCCTCCTTTGCCTACCTAGCCTGGATCAGGTGGCGTCGTGTGCATATGCAACATAGGAAATAGCTTTGCTTTAGACAGTAGGAGAATCATGCATGTGTTTCCAAGAGTGTACAATACAATATGGTCTTGCCTTTGGCACTTTGGCCGCTCTTTGATTCATTGCTCTTTGGCGATTAATTAAGCTCGGAATCTCCTTTTGATATAACTTCTGTGTTGCTCCATCCCTTTTATATATTTCGTCCTTGCTTCTCTCGAAACAGGCATTCGCCCCTCTTTATAAATAAAGGCACAAACCGCACAAAGTACACAGCTGAACGATACGTGGTGGTGAGATGACACTCTTACAAAGCAGATCCTAGGCTAGCCGGACCGCGAAGGAGAACAACAGCGCTACCGAAGGAGAATACAAGAAGAATGGAGCACAATCACGAAACACCCTAGGACCCCTAAGCTCCTAGACAACACCCCCCAAGAGGGAGAACGGCGCAGAGCGTCGTCGCTGCCTAGCCCCACCGGGCAAGGGTCTTCACCCGGAATCCTGACGCGGAGATGAGATCCACAGCGACGTCTTCAAAGTCACCGCGGCCCTAGGGCAGACGTGGCATGCCCATACCCCAGATCCAGATCTGGGCGACCTCCAGCAGAGGACGCGCCTGAGCCACCAACTGCTACCCCTCTCGTCGCCCGCACGAACCAAGAAGGAAGCCACCACCGCCGACATGGCACCCGCCGGAGAGCCAACCAAGCGACCCACCCTCCACAGCCGCCGCTCCGGCATCCAAATCCAGGACCTCACCCACTGCCCACACCACAGAGTACCAGCCATGGTAGGAAGAGCGAAAGTCCACATCTTTCACTCCTAGCCCGACATGAGCCACAGAGGTTGGTCTGGCGCCACCACAGTAGGGGCCCAGCCCTGTGTCCCCAGCCAATCCCGGTGGACTAGAGGAGACACACCTCCGTGATTCCCGACGGCCGTCGCCGAGTACCCTCGGACAACGCCATATCCGTGGCCCTCGACTCCGTGTTGCCCGACAGTACCGTGAAGTCCCGACCACCACCAACGACCACCGTACCAACGGAGGGAGGGACCTCGCCAGCCGCCGGTACATCCCGGATCGAGCCTAATCACACGTACCCGGAGTAGCAACTCCGACACGCCTCGGGCCCCGATCAGATCCTCCCAAGCACGCCCCCAGGTCATAGCCATTATAGACCGAGGAGAAGGAGGATCACATCCACCACGCTGCACCGTCGATGGGCACGGCCGCAGCGCCACCGCCCCCACGAACCCGCTCCACCTGCACCCCGGTCAAACCGATCACCGCGGCCATACCGCCGGACCCTCCCAACAGGGCACACCACCACACCGCACCACCACTGGCACCCGAAGCCACCGGCAATGGCCGGCCCGCGCCACCACAGCCCGCATCGCCCAGGAGACAGCGGGCTTGGGGGCCCGATGCAGATCCGACACGGTCCAGCACCGCCGCCCCAAGCACGCCCTGCCACCCCGGGACCTCCAGCAGCGGCCAGCAACCCACCACCACCGAACCTCGTTGGGCCACTGATACGTCTCCAACATATCTATAATTTTTTATGGTTTCATGCTATTATCTTGTCAAACTTTGGATGTTTTGTATGCCTTTTATATATATTTTGGGACTAACTTATTAACTCAGTGCAAGGTGCCAGTTCGTGTTTTTCCATGTTTTTTACCCCTTTTAGAGGAGATTTTGAAACGAAGTCCAAACGGAAGAAAATCCCTGAAAATAATTTTTTCTGGAACGGAAGAATATTGGGAAGCTTGGGAGCCAAGGCAGGGGAGCCCCAGGGGCCCCACAAGCCCCCACCCCGCGGCCAAGGGGAGGCCGCGCCATCCAGGCTTGTGGGCCCCCTGGACGCCCTTTGCCCTAGGTCTTTCGCCTATATATTCCCATAAATTCCAGAAAAAATTAGGAGATCATCGAAAGTACTTTTCCGCCGCCGCAAGCTTCTGTCTCCGCAAGATCCCATCTGGGGCACGTTCTGGTGCCCTGTCGGAGGGGAGATTCGGACACGGAGGGCTTCTTCATCAACACCATGACCTCTCCGATGATGCGTGAGTAGTTCACCATAGACCTACGGGTCCATAGCTAGTAACTAGATGGCTTCTTCTCTCTCTTGGATCTTCAATACAAAGTTCTCCATGATCTTCATGGAGATCTATCCGATGTAATCTTCTTTTGCGGTGTGTTTGTCGAGATCCGATGAATTGTGGATTTATGATCAGATTATCTATGAATCTTATTTGAGTTTCTTCTGATCTCTCTTATGCATGATTTCATATCCTTCTAATTCTCTTCGAGTTGTGGGTTTTGTCTGGCCAACTAGATCTATGATTCTTGCAATGGGAGAAGTGCTTGGTTTTGGGTTCATACCGTGCGGTGACCTCACCCAGTGACAGAAGGGGTAGCGAGGCACGCATCGTGTTGTTTCCATCAAGGGTAACAAGATGGGGTTTTCATCATTGGTTTGATATTATCCCTCTACATCATGTCATCTTGCTTAAAGCGTTACTCTGTTCGTCATGAAATCAATACACTAGATGCATGCTGGATAGTGGTCGATGTGTGGAGTAATAGTAGTAGATGCAGAAAGTATCGGTCTACTTGTCTCGGACGTGATGCCTATATGTATGATCATTGCCTTAGATATCGTCATGACTTTGCGCGGTTGTATCAATTGCTCGGCAGTAATTTGTTCACCCACCGTAACACTTGCTATTTTGAGAGAAGCCTCTAGTGAACACTATGGCCCCCAGGGTCTACTCCACACCATATTTTCAGCCTTACATTTTTTACTTCGTTGCACTTTCCGCCTTTAGATCTCATTTTGCAAACAATCTTGAAGGGATTGACAACCCCTTCGAAGCGTTGGGTGCAAGCTTGTTTGTGTTTGCGCAGGTACTCTGGACTTGACGAGACCCTCCTTCTGGATCGATACCTTGGTTCTCAAACTGAGGGAAATACTTACTGCTCCTGTGCTGCATCACCCTTCCCTCTTCAAGGAAAAAACCAACGCAAGCCCAGCCTCTGTCAACGTGTCAATTTCTGGCGCTGTTGTCTATGGGATAGCAGAAGAATTTCTGGCGCCGTTGCCGGGGAGCAGGATCAAGTCAAGAACTCATCCAAGTAGGTGTCGCAAAATCATCTCTTGCATTTACTTTGTTTGCCAGTTGCCTCTCGTTTTCCTCTCCCCCACTTCACTATTTGCCTTTTTTCGTTTGCCTTTTTCGTTCGCCCTTTTATCTCGCTTGCTTTCTATTCGCTTGTGTACCATGTGTCTTCAATATGCTTGCATCTTCGCTTGCTGAAAATCTAGTGATATGGATCCTCATCCACTTGCTAATCTCTTTAAGAGATCCAATTATGTTGATCCAATTGCTAGTGAGTTGAGTGCACTTGACTTTCTCTATGGATTCTTGCTTGATATGCGTGAACCGGAAAATCATGATGAAGAAATTAATGAAGTGATTCACGAGGGCTCCTTGAATGAAAAGCATGATTGCAATGGTTTCACTATAAATTCTATTAGTGATAATCATGCTAAAAATATACAAAACCCTAAGCTTGGGGATGCTAGTTTTGCTTTGTCCACTACTTGTTGCAATGATCATGATTGGGGTAATGCTTTTTCTTATGATCTTGAAAATTTGTTTAAGCCTCATGATGAATATGATGTTTGCAATAATATTCAAAGTGGGTTTGGAGAAGTCATGACTTTCGTTGATGATAATCCAACTATTTTTGAAGAGCATCAACTTTGCATGCATGTGGACCATGAAAAGAATATCCTATGGGATAGCTATATTGTTGAATTTGAGTATGATCCCACATGTAATTGCTATGAGAGAGGAAAATATTGTGGTAGAAAACTTTCATGTTACCAAATTACCTCTCGTTATGTTGAGATTGCTATTGTCTCTTTCTTCTTCCTTGCATTTGTGAACTATTGGTTGTCTTGCCAATTTTTTTCCTATAAAATGTCTATGCATAGGAAGTATGTTAGACTTAGATGTGATTTTCACATGCTTTATGATGCTCTCGTTGTGCTTCAATTCTTGTCTTTTGTGTGAGCATCATTGAAATCCATATGCCTAGCTAAGGGCGTTAAACAATAGCGCTTGTTGGGAGGCAACCCAATGAATTTATTTCTTTTTATTTCTGTTTTGTTGCGTCCACACTTTCATAATTTTGTTGTGGTTGTGTTTTTTGTGTTTCTTTTTGTGTTTGAGCCAAGAAAAGCCTTTATGACTAGTCTTGGTAATGGTTCTTTGATCCTGCTGGAAAAAGACAGAAACTTTTCGCTCACGAGATGATTTTTCATTTTTATTCAGAAAGAGCTTTTGAGTTGATTCTTTTTGCTTCTGGTTGATATGCCTTTTGCCCAGGCATTCGTAATTTTTCAGAAGATTTCAGGTAGCAGAAGTATACGAAGTATACAGATTGCTACAGACTGGTCTGTTTTTGACAGATTCTGTTTTTGTTGAGTTGGTTGCTTGTTCTGATGAAACTATGGTTAGTATCGGGGGGTACCAGCCATGGAAAAGTGAGAATACAGTAAAGTTTGCTACGGTACCAAAAGAAGTGGTAGTTTGTTTTCTTGTACTAATGTTATCACAAGTTTCTGTTTAAGTTTTGTGTTGTGAAGTTTTCAAGTTTTGGGTGATGTTCTCATGGACAAAGAGATAAGGAGTGGAAAGAGCTCAAGCTTGGGGATGCCCAAGGCATCCCAAGCCAAATTCAAGGACACCAAAAAGCCTAAGCTTGGGGATGCCCCGGGAAGGCATCCCCTCTTTCATCTTCAATCCATCTGCAACATTACTTGGAGCTATATTTTTATTCACCACATGATATGTGTTTTGCTTGGAGCGTCTTGTATCTTTGGAGTCTTTTATTTTTGTTGTGTCACAACCATCCTTGCTGCACACCTTTTTGAGAGAGAGAGACATGCACTCATCGTGATTTTGCTAGGATGCTCATAGTGCTTCACTTATATCTTTTGAGCTAGATACTTTTGCTCTTGTGCTTCACTTATATCAATAGAGAACGGTGGTGCGTGATTTGGTAGCTGGATTATGCTATGAAAGTAGTCCCAAATGTGCTAGGTACCCAAAGAGGATGCAAAAACCTCCATCTTCATGTGCATTGAGTAGAAAGAGAAGTTTCGATTCCTCGCAATTAGTTTTGAGACGTGGATTCGGTAATATTAAGAGTTATGTTAGTAGGGTGTTGTGAATCTAGAGATACTTGTGTTGGAGTTAGTGATTCTCGTAGCATGCACGTATGGCGAACCGCTATGTTAGGAAGTCGGAGCGTAATTGATCTATTGATTGTCATCCTTTGTGTTGAGGTCGGGATCGCGCGATGGTTTACACCTACCAACCCTTCCCCTCGGAGTATGCGTTTAGCACTTTGTTTCGATTACTAATAAAAACTTTCGCAATAAGTATGTGAGTTCTTCATGACTAATGTGAGCCCATGGTATAGATGCACTTTCACCTTCCACCATTGCTAGCCTCTCTAGTGCCGTGCAATTCTCGCCGGTGCACAAACCCACCAACTTCCTTCCTCAAAACAGCCACCATATCTACCTACTATGGCATTTTCATAGCCATTCCGAGATATATTTCCATGCAACTCCCACCGTTCCGTCTCATGACTTGTGTCGTCACTCTCATATTTCCATTGCATGATTGTAAGATAGCTAGCGAGATGTTTCAACGTCATACGCCATGCTAGATCGTTGCACATCCCGGTACACTGCCGGAGGCATTTCCTATGGAGTCATCATCATTGTGATCTTTGAGGTGTGAGTAAATAAAAGTGTGATGATCATCATTATTAGAGCATTGTCCCATGTGAGGAAATAAAAAAAGGCCAAAGAGCCCAAAAAGAAAAGAAAAAAAGAGGCCTAAGATCCCAAATGAAAAAAAATAAAAGAGAGAAAAAGAGAGAAGGGACAATGCTACTATCATTTTCCATACTTGTGCTTCATGTTAGCACCATGTTCTTCATGATTGAGAGCTTCTTGCTTTGTCACTACCATATGCTAGTGGGAATCTTCATTTTATAACTTGGCTGGTATATTCCAATGATGAGCTTCCTCAAAATTGCCCTAGGTCTTCGTGAGCAAGCAAGTTGGATGCACACCCACTAGTTTTTCTTTTGAGCTTTCACATACTTATAGCTCTAGTGCATCCTTTGTATGGCAATACCTACTCATTCACATTGATATCTATTAATGGGCATCTCCATAGCCTATTGATATGCCGAGTCAGTGTGACCATCTCCTCCTTTTTGTCTCACAACCACCACCACACTCTATTCCACCTATAGTGTTATATCCATGGCTCGCGCTCATGTATTGCGTGATAGTTATAAAAAGTTTGAGAAAGTAAGAGTGCGAAAACAATTACTTGGCCAATTCCGGGGTTGTGCATGATTTACATAAGTTGTGTGAGGATGATGGAGCATAGCCAGACTATATGATTTTGTAGGGATAACTTTCTTTGGCCTTGTTATTTTGAAAGTTCATGATTACTTTGCTAGTTTGCTTGAAGTATTACTGTTTTCATGTCAATAGCAAACTATTGTTTTGAATCTTACGGATCTGAACATTCATGTCACGTGAAAGAAGTTGCAAAGGACAACTATGCTAGGTAGCATTCCACATCAAAAATTCATTCTTTATCACTTCTCTACTTGAGGACGAGCAGGAGTTAAGCTTGGGGATGCTTGATACGTCTCTAACGTATCTATAATTTTTTATGGTTTCATGCTATTATCTTGTCAAACTTTGGATATTTTTGTATGCCTTTTATATATTTTTTGGGACTAACTTATTAACTCAGTGCCAAGTGCCAGTTCCTGTTTTTTCCATGTTTTTTACCCCTTTGAGAGGAGATTTTGAAATGGAGTCCAAACGGAAGAAAATCCCCGAAAAGATTTTTTCTGGAACGGAAGAAGATCGGGAAGCTTGGGAGCCAAGGCAGGGGAGCCCCAGGGGACCCACAAGCCCCCACCCCGCGGCCAGGGGGGAGGTCGCGCCATCCAGGCTTGTGGGCCCACTGGACGCCATTTGCCCTAGGTCTTTCGCTTATATATTCCCATAAATTTCAGAAAGAATCACGAGATCATCGAAAGTACTTTCCGGCCGCCGCAAGCTTCTGTCTCCGCAAGATCCCATCTGGGGCACGTTCTGGTGCCCTGCCGGAGGGGAGATTCGGACACGGAGGGCTTCTTCATCAACACCATGACCTCTCTGATGATGCGTGAGTAGTTCACCATAGACCTATGGGTCCATAGCTAGTAACTAGATGGCTTCTTCTCTCTCTTGGATCTTCAATACAAAGTTCTCCATGATCTTCATGGAGATCTATCTGATGTAATCTTCTTTTGCGGTGTGTTTGTCGAGATCCGATGAATTGTGGATTTATGATCAGATTATCTATGAATCTTATTTGAGTTTCTTCTTATCTCTCTTATGCATGATTTCATATCCTTCTAATTCTCTTCGAGTTGTGGGTTTTGTCTGGCCAACTAGATCTATGATTCTTGCAATGGGAGAAGTGTTTGGTTTTGGGTTCATACCGTGCGGTGACCTCACCTAGTGACAAAAGGGGTAGCGAGGCACGCATCATGTTGTTGCCATCAAGGGTAAAAAGATGGGGTTTTCATCATTGGTTTAAGATTATCCCTCTACATCCTGTCATCTTGCTTAAAGCGTTACTCTGTTCGTCGTGAACTCAATACACTAGATGCATGCTGGATAGCGGTCGATGTGTGGAGTAATAGTAGTAGATGCAGTATCAGTCTACTTGTGTCGGACGTGATGCCCATATGTATGATCATTGCCTTAGATATCATCATGACTTTGCACGGTTGTATCAATTGCTCGGCAGTAATTTGTTCACCCACCGTAACACTTGCTATTTTGAGAGAAGCCTCTAGTGAACACTATGGCCCCTAGGGTCTACTCCACACCATATTTTCAGCCTTACACTTTTTAATTCGTTGTACTTTCCGCCTTCAGATCTCACTTTGCAAACAATCTTGAAGGGATTGACAACCCCTTTGAAGCGTTGGGTGCAAGCTTGTTTGTGTTTGCGCAGGTACTCTGGACTTGACGAGACCCTCCTTCTGGATCGATACCTTGGTTCTCAAACTGAGGGAAATACTTACTGCTCCTGTGCTGCATCACCCTTTCCTCTTCAAGGGAAAAACCAATGCAAGCCCAGCCTCTGTCAACGTGTCAATTTTTGACGCTGTTGTCTGTGGGATAGTAGCCACCACGGCCGGCGTCCACCATCGTCCAGGACCCACAGTGGCCGCCGACCCCGTGCCGCCCATGGCTCCCAGCGCCAGATCTGGCGCAGGCAGCCGCAAGCACGTCCCTTCATCGAGCAGCCTGACGCGCCACGAAGCCACCTGCCACCATCGTCGGCAGAGACCCGCCGTACCGCCAGAACCCACCAACCACGGCGCCCTGGCCCATGGATGTGGCTCGCACCCGCGCCACATGCGAGGGGACGAGGAGTCCCGCCGCCGCCAGCGCCGGCCAGTCTTTGCCTGGGCGCACTCTGTGGCGGCAGCGGGGGAGGAAAGGGGTGGGAGGAGGGGAAGAGGCCGGCGGCGGCTAGGGTTCCCTCCCCGTCGCCTGCTGGAGCAACGCGGGAGGGGAGCCTGCATTGATTCTCTGCTGCTAACCATTAGCAAGGGTCCAACCGGCCTGCTGCTCTTGCCTTGCCACTATGATGGGACCATCGTCCTTGCTTCTCACTTTATGTATCCAGTGGAATCTCAAATATGTTGTGGTCTTTCAGTAGCTCTAGTACGTCGCTGATATATCTTGGTTAATTCGGTTAACCATTCGGGTTTTAGGTATATGAAAAAAAGAAAAGTGGAACTTCAAAACGGTCAGGAAATTTCATGCCGAAAATCAGAAACCATAAAAAAATATAAAATTCATTTGGTTTCTTTTTTGGTTCAGTTTTAAAATGCACAGACTGAGATCAAACCGTACCGTTCAACATTGGGGTGGAACAATGGTGTAGGATATATGAAAAGTATATGAAGCGTCTCTACCCCCATACATGGAAGCCGCAGTGTTATATATTGATCAGGAGAGCCAACTCTCGGTAGGTTACATGGTGTTAGAGCATATATCTCCATATGTGGTTTTGGTAATTGATGACAATTCCTATGGACTAATGGCTGCCTTAAGTTATATTTATAGGATTTGTCCCTAGGCACTTCTTGAAGTCCATCTGTTGGGTTCAAGGAGTTTATATGATGACCAAGATGGTATTCAAGGTATTATCCAAAGAATGGTCATGGAGACACAAGATTGATCAAGATCTCAGACAAAGAGTAAATCAAGATGATCAACACACAAAGCGTACAAGATGTACCGAGAGGGATCAAGTGATCCCATGGTATGGTAAGCATTGTCCATTACGTGTTTGTGTACTAACCCATGGTCTTCGTGAGAGTTCTATGTGGGGTTAGGTGTGTCTCCATGGGCTTGCGTCTATAGGAAGATCTCATACAAAGCGTACAAGATGTACCGAGAGGGATCAAGTGATCCCATGGTATGGTAAGCATTGTTCATTACGTGTTTGTGTACTAACACATGGTCTTCGTGAGAGTTCTATGTGGGGTTAGGTGTGTCTCCATGGGCTTGCGTCTAGAGGAAGATCACATACAACCCATGAAGGATGACGTGAAGTGGTGATCGTCATCAAGATTGCGGTGTGCAAGTTAAAGTGGATAAGCACGAAGATATCATGCTTGAAGCTTGCCGTCCATTGTGGTGGCAATGGACTTGTGAAGATATGCTGAAGAGTGGCTCACCCATAGTGAGTATGGGGGAGCAATCAACTAGTCTTCATCAAGCCAACGCAATCAAGAAAGGTGGTCCAACTTGAGGAAGCCAAGATCATCATCATCTAGCTCAAGAGGACGAGGTGCAAGGTGTAGGTTTCCCTTGATAGGTTTTTTGTTTTTGGATAGATTGATGTACTGTCAAGGGGGGCTCTCAAGTGAGTAGCTTGATCGTATCGTTCGTTGAGAGCTCAGACCATTTGCATCCTTGCATCATACTTCTTGGCTCATGTTTGGTGTTTCTCTTTGTGAGTTTAGAGCTTATGGTCATCTTCATGACAAGCTCGAGTTCATCGAAAATGAAGTCCATATACATCTTCTATGATGTTTTCGATGTTGGGAGTTTTTACCGGTCTTATTCGAAGAAGGGTTCTCACCATTTTATTATGGGCCTTTTCTCGCTTGCTTCTTATTGATATTTCTATCAAGATTGTGTTAGCCCTTGTCGTTAGCTTTCCAACAAACTTGGTTTCGTTTAAATCGGAGTCCATATTCGAAAGTTAGAGCACATTCAATATCCAGCCGTAGTACCGCTCCTCGTGCGAGCGGTAGTACCGCTCCTGTAGAGGTAGTACTGCCCCCGAAGCTGTAGTACCGCCCCCAGAGCGGTGAAAATTTCTTACTACCGCTCCCTAGCGGTAGTACCTCTCTAGGAGAGGTAGTACTGCTCCGGGTGGGCGGTAGTACCGCTTCGGGACGGTAGTACCTTTGAGCGGTTGTTCTTCGTCGGACTTTTTGCGAAGACTTTCTCTAGAGGTAGTACCGCCAGGGCTAGAGGTAGTACCGCCAGGGCTAGTGGTAGTACCGCTGTGCTCGGGTTGTAAGTGGGGGTAACGGTCTGATTTCTTCCCCCACTATATAAAGGGGGTCTTCTTCCCCCTTGGATTGATCTATCCGTTGAGCTCGTGTTCTTCCCCCATTGTTGACCTTCTTAGAGCTTGCTAACTATCAATCCCTCAAATAATTCTTGCTAGTTCTTGAGGGAAAAGAGAGAGGAGATCTAGATCCACATCTCCACCAATCACTTTCTCCTCTATGTGAGGGGAACCCCTTGGATCTAGATCTTGGAGTTCTTTGTGAGCTCCTTGTTCTTCCTCTCATATTTCTCCATAGCTTTTGTTGTTGTGGAGGGATTTGAGTGTGTGGGACTTGACCACTTTGTGTGTTCTTGCCATTGCATGAGTTGCATCGGTTTGACTTCTCCACGGTGATACGTGAAAGTGAAGTTTGAGAAGCAATATTACGTTTTGGTACTTAGTACCCTAGAGATTGTTCTTTGTGGATGCTTTGGCGTCCTAGAAGTTTGGTGGTGTCTTGGAGCTCAATCATTATGGTGTAAAGCTCCGGGCAAGCGTCGGGGTCTCCAATTAGGTTGTGGAGATTGCCCCGAGCAATTTGTACGGGTATCGGTGACCGCCCCCAAGGTTTGCCATCTGTACGGGTTCGATGACCGCCATCAAGGGTCCCTTAGTGGAATCACGACATCTTGCATTGTGCGAGGGCGTGAGGAGATTACGGTGGCCTTAGTGGCATCTTGGGGAGCATTGTGCCTCCACACCGCTCCAACGGAGATTAGCATCCGCAAGGGTGTGAACTTCGGGATACATCATCGTGTTCGTGTGCCTCGGTTATCTCTTACCCGAACCCTTTACTTATGCACTTTACTTTGTGATAGTCATATTGTTTCTTGTCATATATCTTGCTATCACGTAGTTGTTTATCTTGCTTAGCATAAGTTGTTGGTGCACATAGGTGAGCCTAGTTGTTTTAGGTTTTGTGCTTGACATATTAAACATTAGTTTTATTCCGCATTTGTTCAAGCCTAAACCGTAATTATTTTAAAGCGCCTATTCAACCCCCCCCCCCTCTAGGCGACATCCACGTCCTTCCAATTGGTATCAGAGCTAGGTCTCTCTTTATTAGGTTTAACCACCTAGAGATTAAGGATGTCGACTAGGGGTTTAGGATTCACTAACACTCTTAGTTTCGATGGCACAAATTTTGATGTTTGGGTAATTCGCATGCTTAATCACTTTCGGGTCTTGGATCCAAATTTAGAGCGAATTGTAGATATGGGCTTTTCTCCTCCAAAGGATTCTCAAAATATATCTTTAGAGGATGAGAAAAACTCTTATCTCAATGCTCAAGCTTCAAATGTGCTTTTTGATGCTTTGAGGAATGTAGTTATATTTCAACTCATGCCATTCTGGGATGCTCATGAGTTGTGGACAAAGCTTCAAGATAAATATGGTATGTCCAAGATTTGTGGGAATGATTGTTCTCCCTCCACCTCCTGTCGTGTGGTCTTCTTAACTTCATCTACTTCACCTACATGTGGATTGCCACAAGGTAATGATATGTGAGTAGTGGAGATCATTGCAATGATGATAGTGGGCTTATTGTTGATGATCCTTCATCACTATATTATTGCAATGCTTCATCTTTGGGCATTAACACTTCAAGCACTCTAAATGTTTTACATGCTTGTGTTGATAGTCCTTGCATATCATGTAAAAACTGCTTGACTAAATCTCATGATGATATGCTTCCTATATCTTGTTGCCATGATAAAAATGTATATATTTCCTCGAGTTGTTGTGCTAACAATGTAGAGGAAATTCATCACTCCATGGAACAAGATGTGGCCTTGAATGATTCTTCAAGGGATCCTACATTATCATCTATTGTTACTCACTTTTGCCTTATGGCTAAGGCTTCAAAGGTATCTCCTACTTCGAATTCCAATTTATCTCATGATGATGATGTTGATGATAATGAGGATGATAATAATGATGAAGAGAGTGATATTATTGCATCCTTAAAAATTAAGGGTGAAATGATTTTTAAATATCTTTATAAAAATAAACTTGCTTGTTCCAACTTCTTGGAAATCATGTCTATTGCCACTGAGGGCAAGAAATACATTGAGGAGTTGGAAGCTCATCTCGAGGAGCATGAGGCCACCATTGAGACAATGGAAGGTCATGAGCATGATTACGCTAACGAGATCGCGGAGCTATCTCAAGCTCTTGAAAATGAACAAACCACCAAGGAATCTCTTGAGGAAACCTTTGCTATAGAATTATCTAGCTTAAAGGAATCCCATGATAGAGCTCTCGAGGTGGCTAATGATTTTAAAACTAAAAACGATAAGCTTGAAGTTGCACATGCTAAACTCGTTGAGGACTATGAGCACCTCGAAAATGGCTCAAGGGCTATTAAGAGTTCGATCATCGAACTCACCGAGTCTCATGCTCAACTTGAAGCTTCATATGCTAAAGAGCTTGCCAAGTTGCCTTCTCCTCTTATTGTTAATAATGATGCTTGTTCTACTAACTCTACTTCTTGTGAATCATCCATTTGAAAGGAGAATGTTGAGCTAAGGGATCAACTTGAGTTGCTATCTAGCAACTATGGGAAATTGGAAGAAAGTCATGTAATGCTCACAAGCTCTCATGATGATCTTCTAGTATCCCATAATGTGCTAAAATTAGCTCATGAGGCTGTTACTACCAAGGTAACATCGAGTGAGCCTCATGTGAACATTAGCACTATTTCTAGTCAAAAATCTATATTGCCATGTGCTAGCCCTCGTAATTCGTCTACTCATAACGTTGCTACATCTTGTGATGAATTACTTTCCATGCCTTGTTGCTCTAAAAATGAAGCTTATACTTCCTCTAGTACTTGTGTTTATACTAACCATGTATAGGAAATCAAAGAGTGCAAGGCCCAAGTCACTTCCTTGAAGAAAGACTTGGAAAAGAGTCATGAAGGAATGTCCACACTCAACATTGTCTTGTGTGGGAAAAAATTCCCAAATGACAAATATGGACTTGGATTCAACTCCAACAAGAAGAATAAGTCCAAAAGCTTCAAGAAGAAGGTCCAAGAACAAGTCAAGAATTCGGCCAAGATTATTTGCTTCAAGTGCAAAATTGAAGGGCACAATGTTAGATCTTGCCCACTAAAGAAGAAGCCCCAAAGTCACAAGCAACAAGGGAAACGTCCACAAGTTCAATCACATACTCAACTACAAGTTTAAGAAAGTCCCCTTCCCAAGAAGACCCAAGCCAACACTCCTCATGTTGAGAAATTAATAGGGAAGAAATTAAAGGGTAGATGTTGCTACTTATGTCGTGAGAAGGGTCACTTCGCTTCTTCTTGCACGAGAGGTAATTTATCCAACCCAATCATTATTGATGATATCTACTCTCCTGGGAAGGATAAGGTTGGCAATGTGTTTGCCAAGTTTGTTGGCACTCAAAGTGGTGTCAAAAAAAGTACCATTTGGGTTGCCAAGCCTATTGTGACTAACTTCTTAGGACCCAATGTGGTTGGGGACCAACAAGCTCAAACTTGATCAATAGGTGAATGTGGAGGACATTGGAGACTTTGATACATAATGAATAATTAAGGGGTCTTCATCATTCATATTATCTCAAGCCAAGTCATTTGGATTATCGAGTTTCTATCGTATATCCAATGTGCCTCCTTACGGTAACTTGTACTTCAACTGTTTACATTGGTAGTTACTTGCCCCTTTGCATGTTGTGGTTTTGTACCTTGCATGTGTTTGTATATTTTGTGCTTCCAACTTGCTTATCTTGAGTAATCGAGTATGTGTATGTTGGTTTGCACATCATGTACATGTGAGTCTTGTATTGAGCCTTTTTGCATTTTGTTTGTATCTTTGTTGGCTCTTGTGAGAGATTAATGGATTATCCCATTGTGGGGGAGTGATGTGCTTTGCACACCTCACAATACTATAATGCGTATACATGGGGAATAGCACTTAGTATTGATATTTCAAGATTATCTAGTTTCTATATGGTTCATTAATTATCTCTTGTTGGTTTTAATTTGCCACTTGTTAATATTGTTGGGTTATCACATTATGGGGGAGTAATATGCTATGTGCATATTACAAGCCTAGAAAATGTGTACATTTGAGGTATTGCCCCTTAGTGTTGATATTGTGAATTATCTTGTTCCTAGGTGGCATGTTAGCTCAACAAGTGTCATTTGCTTGTATTTTATGGGTAAAGATGATGTTGGATATATTTGCAATCTACCAATGAGTATTATTTCCAAAATACTTCTTGTCCTTGACAATTGGTATTCCCGTCATGTGGTAGGAATTGCTAATTGTCTTTATATTGTATTTTGTGTTTCGTTTGTCTTCCTTGCCTCTTGTGGATCTATTTTAACATGTCTAGTGTTTTTATAGATATAGAGAAAGTGATGATCCCATCTTGTGCATTTTGTATTTAAATGCAAATTCTATATAATGAACATCCCTTGGGGGAGCTATCATATTTTCTTTAGAACACTCTCTTTATTCGCCCATCATAAAATTTTGTGATTCCCATCAAGTGTGTGTTGAAGGGAGGAAAGTCTTGCTCTTTATGATGCTTTGTGCCATCATGAAAATTTGTCGAGGGTTTGGTTTGTTGGAACCTAGCTCTCTTTTGGAAACTAGATACCTCGTGTTTGTTTTCCTTCAATTGGTATCTTGTTTCCTTTTATTTGGCATGTGTCAATGGATATCTCATTCCTTGAGGTATCTTTTCATTGATATCCTTCAAGTGATAGTTTTTCGTTTGGTATCTTATTATCACTTGATACCTTGTCTTTTGGTCTATTATCAACTTTGTGTTGAGTTGATTCTTGAAAGCCTTGAGCATGCATATTTACCATATATAGCTTCTTTTGCTTGCTTTCTTTCTTTGACCCAATATATAGGGGAAACTCCACCTTGTTATAAATTGGCTAAAGTGTGCATGAAATTCAAATTCATATCTATGTGCACATATGTATGTGGAGTTTGTCCTATGTATTGTTGGTTTTCTAACTCTTTGGTCCCAATGAGCTTGGGCACCATTATGTTTGTTTTGTTGTTCCAGGAACAATTGGAGATGCATTGGATGCTCGACTCACCTATAAGGAAGTTGTTAAGACCATGTGATTATTGGAGCCAAATTCTCAAGTTCCGAAGTAATTACACATAATAGAAAAATGGACTCAGGTTCAAGTTCCGAAGTAATTACACATATAGAAATTCAAAAAGAAATCGATACGATCCACGTCATAATCCATATTGGATTCCCAAATTTATTAAAGAAAAAAGGAGCAATCGAAGAATTAGAGAAAGATCTACAAAAGGAAATTAACTCTGTAAACCAGAGATTTAATATTTCTATCGAAAAAGTTAAAGAACCTTATAGACAGCCTAACATTCTTGCAGAATATATAGCTTTCCAATTAAAAAATAGAGTTTCATTCCGAAAGGCAATGAAAAAAGCCATTGAATTAACTAAAAAAGCAGATATAAGGGGAGTAAAAGTAAAAATTGCGGGTCGTCTCGGAGGAAAAGAAATTGCACGTGCCGAATCCATTAAAAGGGGCAGACTTCCCCTCCAAACAATCCGCGCTAAAATTGATTATTGCTGCTATCCAATTCGAACTATCTATGGAGTATTAGGTGTAAAAATTTGGATATTCGTAGACGAAGAATAACTAATCTTGTCTTCGAATTCTGTCCATTGATAGAATAAAAAATGACAAGAGACTTTTATCCTGAAATCCCTGCAAAAGAAGAAATTCTACCTCTTTCTATAAGATTTAATGAAAATTGATAAATCATTTAATATAATTGCTATGCTTAGTGTGTGACTCGTTATTTTTTTTTCTTTTTTAAAGAAAAAAACTTAGTAATTATAGAAAATTAACTAATACTAATAACCAACCTATTGCTTCGTATTGTCGAGATCCTAACTAAGAAACAGTCACTATATGAATAAATACCTCTATCATAAATGAGTAGATGTGTCATATAGTTGTAGCAACTGCACTTTTTTATCTAAAAAATAAATGGGATTCTAGGTTGTGAAGCAAAACTAAAGGGATGTGGATAAAGGGAGGGATGATAGAAAGAAGGAAGAGGAAATAAATAAGATATAGAATTCCACTGTGTATGGTCTATGAATTACATCATAAAAGGCAATGTGAAAAAGCATCAATATAATAAAACTAATAGAGAATGAAAAATCGTAACTTGAAAGAAGAACTACAAATTTTAAGCAATAATAAAGAGTCGCCCGGGTTAATAAAACTGAGAAAATTAACTCGGAAAGAAATTTTTTGGAAGCTCCGTTGCGGGATTCAGACCTAACCATTCAAGGAGAAGCAGTGGGAACGAGAGAACCTATGATTCCATAGGATTTTATTGAAAAGAATCCTAACACTTCATTGGGTGGGATGGCGGAACAAACCAAAAAAATTGTCTTATTTGGTAAGTTTATAAATTAACAAATAAGACAGGAAAGAGTAAATATTCGCCCGCGAAATTCTTATTGAATTAGAATACTTTACCGTGATTCAATAAGAGTAAAAATAAGGATATTTTTTAGAAGGACTACATTATTATCTATAAATATAGAATTTAGATAAATATCCACACACATCTGGATATATTCTAGATCTTCTTTCTTGACTATATATTGTATTTTTCTGTTTTAACAAATTCAATATAAAAATAAAAATAAAAAAAACCTAACTTCTTCTATTATCTACTAATGTGTATCTATCTGTACCGTAATATTTTTAAAAGGATGATCAACGAACAACTATCTACTACATCAATCCAATGTGGTCTTGGTAACAAGTATCTACTTCATGCATTCATTTCTTGCAAAGGCCCAAACCTGTCTTTTCTTTTCCAGGTTGCATCATGGCATGAATCTCTTGATTCGTTCTTGTAGTACTTGTTTCCTTTCTCAAAGCATCCGAACGATGATGTCTTATTGCTAGTTGGGATGTCTTTCATGTTCGTATGTTGGAAGTTCATATTGTACAATAAGAAAATATTAGGCCATGTGCTATGCTTCCAAGCAAAGATCTTATTGATATATTTATGACTTCCTTTTGGATATCTTGTTTGTTCCTTCTTGTAACCATTTCGTGTGTACATCCTTCTTTGTGGATATATATCATCATGATTGTGTTCTACTTAGAATCTTTTACACATGAGAGAAGTTACATCTCTAATTGATATCCTCTTTTCTTTCACGTCCACCGTTGCATTTCCTTTTCCAGTTTTTGGTGGCTTCGTGAAAGGATTTGTCTTGAGTGCCTATCTTATTTTCCTACATCTTGATGCACTCTTTGGCCAGAAGATTATTTTTCCTCATGCTTGTCTTGATGAGAGTTTTGCCATTTCGATTGGTATCCCTCCTCTTGACAAGGTTCTTATTTCCTATCTTCACCATAGGTTGTCACAAGTGTTGGTTCTTATTTTGTTTATTAGTAAGCTTGTGAACCCATTTTCTAGTATGTGTGTGTGGGAATGATATGTCTTGCACTTTGTGTCTCATTTCATCAAGACTATGTTGATGAGTAATGCTCATCCTTATCTTAGTCTTCTCAAGTGCTTTGCCATGACTCACACACATTATTTTGGTTGAGCCTATTCTTAAGTTGCCTCTTTTACATGTTGCTCAACCATTTGTTTTGTCCAAGTGATATGCTTATTGTCTCATCTATATTCTTGCACTCGTTGTGTGTTTTTATTAATTTTGGGGGAGCAACGATCCTATTTTGTGCACTTGTATCAAATACAAAAATCTCTTATGAGTGCACAAATCATGGGGAGCTTCTCTAGTTTTGATAAAACACTCTGTTGCCTTTATCATAATATCTTTTATTCATGTGGTTCGAAGGACCATATGATTGTTTGTTCCATATGGTATCTTTTGATTGCTTGCCTCTATTTTTGTATGTCTTTGTGGCATACGATCCTTTTATTTGCAATCTTTGGGTCCTCAATATAGTTTGTTTTCCTCCAACTACTTATCATTGTATTTGTGTATTTCTTTGCACTCATTTGCTGAGAAGTACACACTTTTTGGAGGACCACCTACTATATTGTCTTTCTAAACTTTTCGTCCATTTTGGCAATCGATGCCAATGGGGAAGAAGTTTAGAGAGTTTTTTGGATATGTTTAGAGGGTTTTGCTTTTATTGCGTAAGCATTTACATCTTGCACACATGCATTATTGCTTTGTATATGTGCGCTTGGTTATGCTTATTTCCTTGTATAAACTCTCTTAAAGTGGTTGTCATCAATTACCAAAATGGGGGAGATTGTTAGAGCATATATCTCCATATGTGGTTTTGGTAATTGATGACAATTCATATGGACTAATGGTTGCCTTAAGTTATATTTATAGGATTTGTCCATAGGCACTTCTTGTAGTCCATCTCTTGGGTTCAAGGAATTTATATGATGACCAAGATGGTATACAAGGTATTATCCAAAGAATGGTCATAGAGACACAAGGTTGATCAAGATCTCAGAAAAAGAGTAAATCAAGATGATCAACACACAAAGCATACAAGATGTACCGAGAGGGATCAAGTGATCCCATGGTATGGTAAGCATTGTCCATTACGTGTTTGTGTACTAACCCATGGTCTTCGTGAGAGTTCTGTGTGGGGTTAGGTGTGTCTCCATGGGCTTGCATCTAGAGGAAAATCTCATACAAAGCGTACAAGATGTACCCAGAGGGATCAAGTGATCCCATGATATGGTCAGCATTATCCATTACGTGTTTGTGTACTAACCCATGGTCTTCGTGAGAGTTCTATATGGAGTTAGGTGTGTCTCCATGGGCTTGCGTCTAGAGGAAGATCACATACAACCCATGAAGGATGACGTCAAGTGGTGATCGTCATCAAGATTGCGGTGTGCAAGTTAAAGTGGATAAGCACGAAGATATCATGCTTGAAGCTTGCCGTCCATTGTGGTGGCAATGGACTTGTGAAGATATGCTGAAGAGTTGCTCACCCATAGTGAGTATGGGGGAGCAATCAACTAGTCTTCATCAAGCCAACGCCATCAAGAAAGGTGGTCCATCTTGAGGAAGCCAAGATCATCATCATCTAGCTCAAGAGGACGAGGTGCAAGGTATAGGTTTGCCCTTCATAGGTTTTCTATTTTAGGATAGATTGGTGTACTATCAAGGGGGGCTGCGAAGTGAGTAGCTTGATCGTATCGTTCGTTGAGAGCTCAAACCATTTGCATCCTTGCATCATACTTCTTGGTTCTTGTTTGGTGTTTCTATTTGTGAGTTTTAGAGCATATGGTCATCTTCATGACAAGCTCGAGTTCATCGAAAACGGAGTCCACATGCATCTTCTATGATGTTTTCGATGTTGGGAATTTTTACAGGTCTTATTCGAAGAAGGGTTCTCACCATTTTCTTATGGGCGTTTTCTCACTTGCTTCTTATTGATATTTCTATCAATATTGTGTTAGCCCATGTCGTTAGCTTTCCAACAAACTTGGTTTCGTTGAAATCGGAATCCGTATGCGAAAGTTAGAGCAGATTCAGTATCCAACGGTAGTACCGCTCCTCGTGTGAGGGGTAGTACCGCTCTTGTAGCGGTAGTACCGCCCCCGGACCAGTAGTACCGCTCCCTAGCAGTAGTACCGCTCTAGGAGCGGTAGTACCGCTTCGGGTGGGCGGTAGTACCGCTTCGGGACGGTAGTACCTCTCTCTGAGCGGTTGTTCTTCGTCGGACTTTTTGCGAAAACATTCTCTAGAGATAGTACCGCCAGGGCTAGAGGTAGTACCGCCAGGGTCTAGCGGGAGTACCGCCAGGGTCTAGCGGGAGTACCGCCAGGGCTAGCGGTAGTACCGCTATGCTCGGGCTGTAAGTGGGGGTAACGGTCTAATTTCTTCCCCCACTATATAAAGGGGGTCTTCTTCCCCCTTGGACTGATCTATCCGTTGAGCTCGTGTTCTTCCCCCATTGTTGACCTTCTTAGATCTTGCTAACTCTCAATCCCTCCAATAATTCTTTCTAGTTCTTGAGGGAAAAGAGAGAGGAGATCTAGATCCACATCTCCACCAATCACTTTCTCCTCTATGTGAGGGGAATCCCTTGGATCTAGATCTTGGAGTTCTTTGTGAGTTCCTTGTTCTTCCTCTCATATTTCTCCATAGCTTTTGTTGTTGTGGACGGATTTGAGTGTGAGGGACTTGACCACTTTGTGTGTTCTTGCCATTGCGTGAGTTGCATCGGTTTGAGTTCTCCACGGTGATACGTGGAAGTGAAGTTTTGAAAAGCAATATTACGTTTTAGTACTTAGTACCCTAGAGATTGTTCTTCGTGGATGCTTTGGCGTCCTAGAAGCTTGGTGGTGTCTTGGAGCTCAATCCTTGTGGTGTAAAGCTCTGGGCAAGCGTCGGGGTCTCCAATTAGGTTGTGGAGATTGCCCCAAGCAATTTGTACGGGTACCAGTGACCGCCCCCAAGGTTTGCCATTTGTACGGGTTCGGTGACCGCCCTCAAGGGTCCTTTAGTGGAATCACGGCATCTTGCATTGTGCAAGGGCGTGAGGAGATTACGGTGGCCTTAGTGGCATCTTGGGGAGCATTATGCCTCCACACCGGTCCAACGGAGATTAGCATCCGCAAGGGTGTGAACTTTGGGATACATCATCGTCTCCGCGTGCCTCGGTTATCTCTTATCCGAACCCTTTACTAATGCACTTTACTTTGTGATAGCCATATTGTTTATTGTCATATATCTTGCTATCACGTAGTTGTTTATCTTGCTTAGCATAAGTTGTTGGTGCACAGAGGTGAGCCTAGTTATTTTAGGTTTTGTGCTTGACATATTAAGAGTTAGTTTTATTCCGCATTTGTTCAAGCCTAAAGCGTAATTATTTTAAAGCGCCTATTCACCCCCCCCCCTCTAGGCGACATCCACGTCCTTTCACATAGATCGATGTACTTGAGATCGTTGGAGATATTACAAGAGGAAGATCGAAATAAACAAGATAACAACTAGTTTAAACTACCTCCTCAATACAACCTTGTCTTGCAAGGCAAGCCTTCGGGTATAACTATCTAGAGATAAGACTCTAGAGATAAGACGTGTTTCAACACCCTCCCATAATCAAAACTTTCCTAAGTTGAGATTACGTTTAAGCACTTCAAATAACTTTGTAGGCAAATCCTTTGTAAACCCATCGGCGACTTGATCCCTTGAGTGAATAAATCTGATCTTCAATTCTTTGCTTGCAACTCTCTCTCTAAAAAAATGATAGTCGATCTCTATATGGTTACTCCTAGCATGAAAAATAGGATTTGCTAACACATAAGTGGCACCAAGATTGTCACACCAAAGACATGGAGTTTGTGTGCTGCTAATACCAAGTTCCCTCAACATGGACTTAACCCAAATGATTTTTGCAGTTGCATTCACTAGTGCCTTATATTCTCCTTCAGTGCTAGACCTGGAGACTGTTGCATGTTTCTTTGCACACCAGGATATCAAGTTTGGTCCAAAGAAAATGGCAAATCCTCTTGTAGAGCTTGTGTCATCTAAACAGCCTGCTCAATCAGAAAATCATAAACCATAAAAAACATCGTTTGGTTTCGTTTCTTTTTTGCTCAATTTTAAAATGCACAGAGTGAGATCACACTGTACCGTTCAACATTAGGGTGGAACAATGGTGTTGGATATGTGAAAAGTATATGAAGCGTCTCTACCCCCATACATGGGAGCCGCGGTGTTATATATTGATCAGGAGAGCCAACTCTTGGTAGGTATTACAAGAGGGAGATTGAAATAAACAAGATAATAACTAGTTTAAACTACCTCCTGAATACAACCTTGTCTTGCAAGGCAAGCCTTCGGGTATAACTATCTAGAGATAAGACTCTAGAGATAAGATGTGTTTCAACAGGATGGACCCAGATCATGATAAACCGCGGGATCACTTGTAACTTAATTATCATTACTATCATATATGTGTTAACACTTACTCACATCCATTGACCATGGTAATATCGTATGTCTTCATACCGGAAGGATGCTTTGGGGTTGCCAAATAGTTTCCATGACTGGGAAATCATAAAGCTTCTGGCTACACTGGAAAAATATGTTAACATTCTCGATGATTCAAAATTGGGATGTGCTCCTTCAACGAAGGAGAAATACTCTTAGAGGCCACTCGGTATTACGGTATCCATTATCATCTAGCCAGACTCAAGTCTGTTATTGGTCACGGTGATACCAGAATAAGGAAATTAGAAAAGAGAACAAAATCGGTAACGAGGATAACTTGTTTAATGATACCGATAAGTCTCAGCTCGGGTTTTGCAATGAGATCCTAGAAGGCATAGCTTAGAGGAGATAGGAAGTTACCGAAAAAGGGTTTCCCCCCGCTTTATATTATAAAGCAAGCATCATCGAATATATCCAAGAGACCGAACAATGCACACAACGCACACACCCAAGGCAAGTTACAAAGGTGTCGGGCACCGACACACCACCCCATCGTGAACAATAGAGAGGTCAATCAGACACAACAAAGCCAGGCCTTCAAAGCGATGCCTCCAAGAAGGGGACGGCCAAGGATAGCCGCCACCGCTCGATCCGCGAAGATCAGGTTTTCATCCGGAGCAAGACGACAAGAGGGGGAGCGTCGTGACGGAGCCTTCACGAAGGATATGGCGACAACGGCCGCCGTCACCGTTGGCTAGTCAAAGGACTGGGCAAGTGGTGTAGCCCGACGCTCACAACCCACCATCGCACCCTAACTCCATCAACCACCCGCAACCACGCCACCCGCGAGGCCATGGTTGCTCGCCCGCACCTGAGACGCATGCTTCGCCCACGAACGCCGCGCCTCCCGCTGCCCTGCAACCAGACAATCCCTAGACCTACACAAAGGCCTCGACTTTGGACCAACTGACGGCCCTCGACCGACAGATCCACCCGCAGACGCTACATTGGGAGAACTCTGCAGCCCGCCCGCTGCCGAGGAACGGGGGAGAAAGGGGAGCGGACGAATCCGAACAGTCAACCCCCTTGTCAGTGATAGGTGACGAGACCGCATCAAGGCCACCCATCCCTCCAACTGAGCTCCATACAAAACACGCGACCATGGGGCCGGCACAGCTCCCCGCAAGGCCATCCGCATATGATGGCCCGTCGACGAGGGAAACCAAATCGACCCGCCGCCGCAGTCGAGGTAGCTCACCAGGAAGGTCTTCTCGCGCCCAGCGTCACCGTCCAGTCGTAAGGGCCCGACTAGACGAGGGTCGTCCACCTCCACCGCTGTCGCGCCGCCCCCTCACCACCGCGCCACGGCGAGAAGGCTGCCCGCGGCCCGCAGAAGGGGCGGATCCAGACGAGCCGCGCCGTCACCACCCGTTGGCTTGCAGCACCCAGACTACAACGCCGCAACCCTCGCCAGCAGAGCCCCGGCAGGAGGCGGCCATCGCAGCCAAGGGTGCCCACTCCCAGCGCCGCATGCCCACCAAATCTGGGCGCCGTCATCACGCCACCCCCCGCCACCATGTGTGCACTACAGCTCGACGCCTATCACGCGCCAACCCACACCGCCGCCGCACCTTAGCGGGATGTTGGCCGCGCCCGACGCCGAGTGCCGCGTCCCCGACCGGCCGCTGCAACCCGCGCGGACGAAGGAGCCCCGCCGCCGTCGGTGACGATCGGGCTTCGCCCGGCCGTGCCCTCGGGCGGCGGTGAGGGAGGAGAAGAGTAGGGAGGGAGGCCCGACGACAGCGGCTAGATTTCCCTCTCGGTCGTGCGCGGGGCGACGTGAGAGTGAGAGGGAAAAGTATGTGAGCTCGTTGAATAATCGAGGATCGAGATAGGAAGTTAAAGAAGAGATGATCATGTTACTCTTGTTCCTATCCCTCCCAAGGGGCCTGAACCTGTATAAATTATTGTGTTCCTCTTTCAACACACCCAAAGAAACCTAGAGCTTTGTAGCCCCTGACCTAACCCACAAATACCGGGTATTCTCGATCCCTGATGTCCTGAGTTTAATTATACTCCAACAATGCCCAATGGCCTACATATAAGACAGATTGGCTTCATTCTACGGGAAATTCGAGATGTTGATGTCTCCCCTGATGTTGTAATCTGTAAGACTGTAACATTAGGGTGGAACATGCGGGTGTGTGGCGTGATTTCCTGCCTTCCCTTCTCGTCTGTCTTAAATAAATCTTGTAAAGAACGAAAGTTTTAAATCAACAGTGCATGGATTTGCAGCTGCAACTGAGAGCCTTACAACACCTGTTCGAAAATCAAAGAAAAGAATGTCAGGATGCATGGGAGCAGCTGAGTACTGGTGACAGATGACAGCATTCATTTTAAAGACTTGAACTCACCATTTTTTGTTGTTGATCTTTTTTATCAAATTAAACCCGCGAGAATACAACACCTGCTCCACCTGAATACTCTGATTCGCAAGGGTACAAAGACTTTCCCTCAATAAATAAAAAATTCAAAACAAAAACTGCTTTTATCCATATAAGAAGGACACAACTGCAGTTTTACATTAAGGACGAACCCAAATTCTCGTAGTCGTACTTGAAGAATCCATTCATGCCCAATACTTGCTAGGCTTGTTTTTCTTTTTTTTGGTGTATGGTGAAGTAACTATTGTACTGCATTTGCTAGGCGTGCCCTCGTCTCGCCTCTAGCTCTCCGCTAACGGCCTGGCCCAACATTGTAGCTCCCTAGAGCAGTTTTGGAAACATTTCATGGACCGGTTTTGATTGGTTTTAGAACCTTCCGCGCGGTTTATTTTTCTTCTATGTTTCTATGTGATTTCTGTATCGATTTCATCTTTTTTCTTAAATTGGTTTCTTGTTTTCTGTATGTCTTTTCTCTTTGTTCTTCATTTTTCAAATACATGTTAATGTTTTTATACATGTTGAATATTTTTCTAAAATACATGTTGAACATTTATCAAATGCACATTGATGAAAAGATGTCAAAAATTCTTAATGTGCAAAACATTTTTCAAATGTTTAGACATATTTCAAAATGTCAGAAAAAAAATTTGAATGGTATGAAATATTATTTTAAACTATATAAGAATTTTTCAAACATGTCATGAACATATTGTTTAAACCCGTGAATATTTTTAAATACCACGAACATTTTTTTAATGGTAATTAAATATTTGATTTAAATTACACGAACATATTTTTACATTTTATACAAAATGTGGTAAAAAATTATGGAACATGTCAACATTTTTATATTTCACAAACATTTATCTGAAGGTTACAACCAATTTTATAAAATTACGCAAACACGTAATTTATACTGCATAGACATTTTCAAATGTTTGATTAACACTTTTAAAATTTCAAGTAAATTATAATGTATGTATTTAAAATATTTAATCTATTTGTATATTCAGCTCTATTTGCCTATTAAATCTTCCTCAACAAGTTTCCAAATTTTCTACCCAAAGAGAAGCTTTGTGAAGGAAGTACTAGTTAGGAATATCCAAATGATCTAAGATTTTTCCAAATATTCGATATGCATGTCTAAATGATCACTCTCTACAAAATTTGAGCTCTATCCAGTAATCCATGTGACCTCATCATCCAATCTTTTATTCTGGCTATATTTTTAGTTTGTAAAGCAAATATATTTTAGATTTCTTAATTACTGCTGATAATTTACCAAGGCATGTTCCTATATGTGTAACTTATCTACACCAAATGTGAGCTCATTTCATTTATCCAATTCCTCTCAATCATTTTTACAAGTTTCTGTCCATAGAAGAGCATTGTGAAGGAAGTGTCACTTTGGCATGTCCAAATGGTATAAAAACGTACAGTACTTTCCTATGCCCAAATCACCATCCTCCACCAAATTGTAGATCAATCCAAGCATTCATTTGAGCCCAGCTTCAACATCTATATTTCTGCCAAGTGTGGTACTTTGCAAACCAAGTGCCACCTAGACTCCTTCATTTGAGCTAAAAATTTGCCAAGACAGTCTTCTTAGTAGACGATCATCCTCACCCAAAAATGAGGCCCATTGGCCTTGTGAATTTCCCCCACCGCTAATCAAACACTTGGCTGCTAATTCATGTTTGAGCTTATTTCAGTCTCCTCGTAAGATTTTTCTGTTGTATTATTCTTACTAACACCTAACGGGGGGTGATAAACCCACCAGACATGCCTAGGCTGCCCAGAACGCGCGACAATGCCACAGTCACGCGATGACCACGCGGTTGGCATGCTCGTTTACACGCTCTGGAGTTGGGGCCCTCAGACACCATCCAAACCTCGATGTCTTGCCACTACACCATGTATCTATGATTAAATGGATACTTATGTACCTAGACATGATTTTTGGGTTCCTTTTTCATAGACTTTCCCTCAATAAATAAAAAATTCAAAACAAAAACTGCTTTTATTCAGATAAGAATGACACAACTGTAGTTTTACATTAAGGACGAACCCAAATTCTCGTAGTGGGCCAGCCCATCGTCGTACTTGAAGAATCCATTCATGCCCAATACTTATGTACTTCTTCTTTTTTTGTACTACATTGCTAGGCGTGCCCTCGTCTCGCCTCTGGCTCTTCGCTAACGGCCTGGCCCAACATTGTAGCTCCTTAGAGCAGTTTTGGAAAGGTTTCATGGACCAGTTTTGATCGGTTTTAGAACCTTCCAAGCGGTTTATACTTCTTCTATGTTTCTATGTGATTTCCGTAACGACTTCATCTTTTTCTCAAATTGGTTTCTTTTTTTCTGTATGTCTTTCTTTTTGTTCTTCATTTTTTAAATACACTTTAATATTTTTATACATGTTGAATATTTTCTTAATACATGTTGAATATTTTTCTAAAATACGTGTTGAACATTTATCAATGCACATTGATGAAAATATGTAACACAAAACTTTTTTTTATTAATGTGAAAAACATTTTTTAATGTTTAGACATTTTTTAAAATACCAGGAACATTTTTCTCAATGGTAGGAAGTATTATATTAAATTGTGTAAGATTTTTTCAAACATCTCATGAACATATTTTTTAAACCCGTGAATATTTTAAAATACAACAAACATTTGTGGAATGGTAATTAAATATTTGATTGAAATTACACGAACATATTTTTACATTTTATAAAAATGTGATAAAAAATTTATGGAACATGTGAACATTATTATATTTCAAAAACATTTATCTGAAGGTTACAACCAATTTTATAAAATTGTGCAAACACGTATTTTATACTGCATAGACATTTTTCAAATGTTTGATTAACACTTTTAAAATTTCAAGTAAATTATAATGTATGTATTACGAATATTTCCAAATTATTAATGGAACACACACCTGCGTAACGAACCCACACAATCCTGTTGGGTCTCACTTGAGGCGAGGCTACCGTCTAGCTCGTTGCATCACCCGTTTTATATTGTACCGATTCATCAAGCAATTTCGATCCACGGACAGATTCAGCGACAAAACTGCGACAGAATCAAATGGCCAATGAGTAGTCACAGAATCAAATTTCTATCCCGCCAAAAACAGTTGCTGTTCCACAAACAGATGCCAAAAACAGTTGGAAAATAACAACGTAATTAAGTTGAACAATGTCAGTGGTCAGCATGTGAAACCAGATGTCACATGTGTTGTGGTTAAGTAAGAGGGTGTTTGGTTAGGCTGTGGGCTATGGAGAAGCAGCTGTGAGCTGTGGGCTGTGGAAAAGCTGCTGTGTCAGGAAAGCTGCTGTGAGCAGTGTTGTCGTTTGGTAAACTGGTTGTCTGAACTGTGGGTTTCGAGTAAATGTCTGGAATACCCTGAGATGCTGAGACGGTGTATATGTACTGATATTATGATAATAATCTATTTTTTGACATGTTTCACTAATTTTTAGTTGATGCATGTATTTTGGAGGTAATTAAAATTTGATAATTGCTAACATTGTTCATATATAACATTAGTTGTTCATACATCATCATGAACATTGTTCATATATCACTGTCCACATATTTATACCAAAATATACTTCCTATTTCCTACATCTACACCAAAAGACATTACTTGTTCATACATCATCGGTCAAATATCTATACCAAAAGACATCATTTGGCTCTCCCATAAGATAGTCATCCTCCTCTCGTGGCAAACAAAGAGTCAGCAATGTTCTCACGAAGATCATTCATGTTTACCGCATCAAGTAAAGATGAGGTACTATCGCCTTGTAGTGGTACAGTTTGTCGCAAAACATGTGGCATGTAGTCCTCATCCGCGTCACACTTATCGAACTCTTTGTCACGTAACTTGGTGTCCCGAATATAATTGTGAAGTGCCATACAAGCAACAATAATCTTCTTTTGTCTTCTAGGCTTGAATTTTGGCACCTTTTTCAAGATGCGCCACTTTTCCTTAAGCACACCAAATGTGCGTTCTACCACATTGCGAAGTGAAGAGTGAGCATGATTGTATACCTCATACTTCCCCGTCGGTTCTCTTCGCCTATTGCGAAACTCCGGTATATGATAGGTTTGGCCTTTGTATGGAGCAAGGTATCCACTTCGGTTTGGATAGCCTGAATCGACAAGGTAGTATTTGCCTAAAAATTACAACAAAGTTAGCATTACAAAAAGAAAACTTGAAACTAAATTGCTTTGAATATGAGTATTGTTTTGTAGTACCATGTGGAGGAAGAGGGAACTTATGTGCATACTTCTCCACGGTATGATTCAAAATCCTTGTGTCATGTGCCGAGCCCGGCCACCCAACAACGACGAAAGTAAACCTCATGTCAAAGTCACAAACAGCCATCACATTTTGAGAAGTAAATCCATGTCGCCCGGTGTGGGTAATGACATCTAATGCTGGAACTGAAACTGGTATGTGACATCCATCTATTGCTCCAATAGCACCCTCAAAATGTGGCCAAAATCGATCATCTTTAATTCTTTCATGAGGAGTTGAGAAAGAATAATCAGTGGGTTTTATGTTGTTGGATGATAACTTGCACAGACAATCCAACACTTCTTTGAACTTTCGATGAATTGTTTCAGTTGATCTTGCAAAACGATTTTCAACTTGAGAGAAAGATTGTGGGGCTCCAACCATCCATAAGAACATAGCTAATTTCTCCTCGAGATTGTTGTAACCTTTGGGACTCAAATAACCACCCGGCCTATTGTGCTTCTCCGTCTCTTCTTTGCATATCTCACAAAATATTTTAGTATGATATGCATCCCAATTTGCTTTGTCCATCTATTGCATTCAAAGTTAAACATTCTCCTCAAAACATGTATATATATGGCCTATTGGCATCCATACATATGAAAGCATCTATTTTATTCTGCTCATATATTCAAACATATATACATGTATTTTTTGCTAATAGAATCAAAAACGAAGGCATGTAATTTTCTGCCAATAGAATCACACACAAACATATATGTACACAGGGAAATAAAAAAGAAGAACAGAGAGCTACCTTGGAAAATCCTGCAGATCTTGAGAACGAGGGGGAGGTGCGTTGGGAGGAGGTCGGCGAGGCGCTGGGAGGCGGTCTCCGGCGCAGATGAACACGGGCGAGGGCGCCGGAGGGCGGGCGCCGGCCGGCGCCGGCGGCGCAGTCCCCGGCGAGGGCGGGCGCCGGAGGGCGGGCGAGGGCGGGCGACCGAGGGCGGGCTCTGGTGTACAGCGAGGCGAGGGCGGGCGCCGGCCGGCGCCGGCGGCGCAGTCCCGGCTGGCCACGGGAAAACCTAGCGCCGCCCTTGCTCCATCCCGTGTGGCTGTGTGCTGCGGGAAAAAATGGCTAAGGAAAAAAACTGAACGGGGGATTTGCACGTTTATATGGGAGGGGCATTTTTGCTTGGGAGTGATTCACCGGGGGAGGAAGCTGTGGAAGCTGCTCGGGACCAGCTTCTCCTTTTGCATGTAAAAAAGTTGCAGCTGCAGTCAAACTTCTCCCAGAAGCTGGCTGTTTGGTTGGGCTGCTGGCTTCAAAGCTGGGGAAGCTGCTAAAAATCTCAACCAAACACCCTCTAAATTTGCCCATCTGAATGATACTCCCTCCGTAAACTAATATAAGAACATTTACAACACCACGTTAGCAATCTAAACGCTCTTATATTAGTTTACAGAGAGAGTAACATTCATCGTCATTTTCCCCGTTAATGAAATGTGAAGAATTCAGATCACCAGGCATTCTAACCCATTGCATAGACACACGAATACCAGTTACAACGCATCGTCTGTGCCTGTACTCTGTACTGTGTTTCTCTCTAAAAAAATTTGCAACAAATTATTCTTAAACAGGGAATTATAGGTCCATCTGAACATGATGCAGCTACCAAATCACTCCCTCCGTAAAAACAAAAAACATAAGAGCGTTTAGATCGCTAAAGATGTGCTCACTGCTCAGCAAGGGCATCTGATGGATGTATATTAGCATAACACCAACAACATACGAATTGCTACGGTATTCACCCTGCAAATGATTAGGCAACTAGAATTGCTTCAGACAAGGTAAAAAAGAAGTGTTCATAGCTCACCAGTGGTTGCCTGATGGAGGTAGCATGCATAACACAAACAGCAGATGATGTGCATTCTCCAGCTACTTACGCTAGTGTCGTGGAGATAAACCAATGGCCAAATCAGTACTGAAATGATAGAGTCTTTATTCAGGTGGACACACATTCTTATATGTACACACGAACGACGACAACCGGTCTGATTCATATGGTTGCACAGATAATAGATAGATAAGCAGGCATGGTTCTTGGTCTAGGGAGCAGCTACATGGTTTGCAGTGCCAGGGAAGGGAACGACGATTAGCACTAGTAATATTTACAGTCATGTCATGTCTGCCTGCCTAATCAACTTGATCCTGCATTGTCTTGCAAGGTCACACGGCGCCCTGGTCGTCGTCCTCGCTGGAGCTTATGCGAGCGTCGTGCTCGGCCCACAGCTGGATGCGGTCGGGAGGGCCGCCTCCGCCCGAGTGGATCTTGCACCTGCACATCACCCAAAGAAATGGGGAATGATTTCAAACTAGCTAGTTTGGTTTGTTAGGCATGGTTAACAGGGTAGTAGGGTAGCATAAGACTATGATGGCAGCAGTAGCATCTTCTGTATAAGGAGTAACATGTATAAGGAGCAGAGTGTGACCGACCTCTCGAGGATGAACTTGCCCTCCTTATACCTCTGGTCCTTCTCAAACGCAGAGACCTGACAAGCACACAGGTAACCATGGCCAGATTGAGCGCTCACACAGGCTAGACAAACCATGAAATGAAGAGGATGGATCATTGTTACGCTTACGTATTTCCAGCCGAGGATGGCTCCGCATGCGACGCAGAAGATGTCGCGGACGGTGTGCAGGCCGGTGGTCATCATCCGGTCGTCCTCGCTCTCTCCGGCCACCACGTTCACGCTGAATGAATGATAACGCAGCAGCAGCAGCCGTGTTACAGACAAGAACAACAGAGCACACGGTAAATGAAATGAAACAGAGCATGGAGCAGAGAGCAGAGGTGAGGTCGATGGTGGATAAAAACGGAGCAAGATTGAGGCATGGTGGGCATGGCGATGGATGACTTACACCTTGTCGAAGAGGTAGGCCTTGCCGTGCTTGCAGCGGAACATCTGGACGGGGAGACAAAGAATGGATGTTAAGCAGCAAGAAACAAGAATGGATGGGAGGGGGAGACGGCGGAGGACCTTGGAGATGATGTGCTGGGCGTAGGCGAGGTGGGAGTCGCAGTGCTTGCAGCGGTAGATGGTGCCGGTCGCCGGCGCCAGGCTCGTCAGGAACAGCCGCCCCATCGCCCGATCCGCTCTTCTCTTCTATACTCTTCGCTTCTTTCTTGCTCCCCCTCCGGCTGTCGATCGGCCGGCTGTCGATCTGCCGGCGGTCCGCGGCTGCCGGAGAAGAGGAGAGGGAGAGCGGCGCGATCCGATCCCGGCGACGGAATGGGGAAAAGTGTAGTGGAGTGCAAGTAAATGCTTGTAAATTTGTGGGGAAGGAAGGAAGGAGACGACGGGAATTTTCACCGGGCGGAGTGACGGTTTTGCCCACCACGCCACCGCACCCCCACCGCTCTACACGTGCCGTCCCACGATTTGGTCCTTTCCTTTTTCTAACATACTCCCTCCGTCATGAAATACTAGTCCTAGAGATGAATATATCTAGATTTATTTTAGTTATAGATACCTTCATTATATCCATTTCTGTGACAAGTATTTTCAGACGGAGGGAGTATTACACATGCAAGCGCTCGTATGCATACATACATGCGCATACACTTATTACACCCACGAACATAAACGCATATACTATCTTTACGAGCATCTTCAAGATAGTGTAATACGATTTGGTCTCACAAGTTAAAAAGATACTGTAATAATACAATCCTTATACATGTGAATACATAACACTATACGGTTCCCTCGATGTTAGTACGTCTTAGTGCCGCTATGTGGTGTCGTGCTTTTTCGGATGATCCCCTCGCGTTTTTGTGGAAACAACATGTGCTCCCCCAGTCCATGCGCCATGCCACCTGGTCTCCTGGCCCACTTGTCATCCTCCCGCGTGGAGTAGTCAAATCGACACAACCTTATAGTAAGCCAGTAGCCTTCAGTCCACCACTCCGAGCGAGCCGCCTCCTGCATCACCAATACTCTTGCTCCATCTCTTTCTCCCCTCCCTCAAACCTGTCACCCGGGATCCTTCTCACCCTTACCAATCGATATGCAGACGTCGCCGTCGAACTTCAATTTGTAATGGAGATCACTCCTTCGTTGACACAGCTCGTTCAGGTGGTTGCTAGCGATGCGGAGAAGCTCTCACGCTCGCGCGAGATATGCTCGTGGTTCACTCACCTAGCGATGCTCTACAAGGATGCCGTCGGCATCGCCGTTTGTCTCAAAGGCAAGGAGAAGGCATGCATGCGACCTAACCGCTCTCTTCCGGTGGAGTACCTCTGCTGGGTGATTATGGAGGTGGAGAGCGACGGTCTGGTACAGAGGTACCGCTAGAGGGCATACAAATCAACTCACGCCGATGGCGTCGGGTGGGACGCATACGTCGGCGCGGGTCATGCGGCTGGCCCAACGCGGGTCATGGCGAGGGCGGCTAGGGCCACGACGTTGGTCATGCCGATGCGGCTCTAGACATTTGGTCATGCCGATGTGGCTCTAGACATGTATACGATTTAGTCTTTTTTTTCCTAACATATTACACACGCAAGTGCTCACATACATACATGCGCATACACTTATTACACCTATGAACATAAACGCATATACTATCCTTATGAGCATCTTCAAGATATTGTAATACGATTTGGTCTCACAAGTTAAAAAGACACTGTAATAATACAATCCTTATACATATGAATACATAACACAATACGGTTTCCTAAATGCTAGTACGTCTTAGTGTCGTTGCGTGGTGCCGTGCTTTTTTACATAGCCCCCTTGCATTTTTGTGAAAACAACATGTGCTCCCCCAATCCATGTGCCATGCCGACCGGTCTCCTGGCCCACTTGTCACCCTCCCGCGTGGAGTAGTCAAATCGATACAACCTCATTCAGTAAGCTAGTAGCCTCGAGTCCACCACTTCGAGCCAATCGCCTCCCACACCACCAATACTCCTGTTCCATCACTTTCTCCCCTTCCTAAAATCCGTAACCCGTGATCCTTCTCACCCTTACCAATCGATATGCAGCCATCGTCGTCCAACTCCAATCTGTAATGGAGATCACTCCTCTGTTGGTACAACTCGTTTAGGTGGTTGCCAGCCATGCGGGGAAGCTCTCCTGCTCGCGCGAGATATGTCCGTGGTTCCCTCACCTGGCAATGCTCTACAAGGACACACACGCATATGCTCGTAGTTCCCTCACCTGACGATGCTCTACAAGGACACACACACTCACATACATACACGCGCATACACTTATTACCCCCACGAACACACACACACACATATTCTACCCTTATGAGCATCTTCAAAATACGATAATAGGATTTAGTCTCACAACTTAAAAATGGACTGTAATAATACAATCCTTATACATGTGAATACATAACACTATACGATTCCCTCGATGTTAGTACGTCTTAGTGCCGCTATGTGGTGTCATGCTTTTTTGGATGACCCCCTTGTTGGAAATATGCCCTAGAAGCAATGATACAATAGTTATTATTATATTTCCTGTTTCAAGATAATCATTTATTATCCATGCTATAATTGTATTGAATGAAAGCATAGATACATGTGTGGATATATAGACAAAACAATGTCCCTAGTAAGCCTCTAGTTGACTAGCCAGTTGATCAAGGATGGTTAAGGTTTTTTGACCATATGCAAGTGTTCTCACTTGATGGCTGGATCACATCATTAGGAGAATGATGTGATGGACAAGACCAAAACTATGAACGTAGCATGTGATCCTGTCATTTTGTTGCTATTTTTTTCTGCGTGTCAAGTATTCATTCCTATGACCATGAGATCATGTAACTCACTGACACCGGAGGAATACCTTGAGTTAGCATGGTTCAAGACTGGGATTTGTCACTCCGTGTGACGGAGAGGACCGAGTACTAAGCGATTAATGAGTCGAGAGGGTCAATTAAGTATCCCAACGTGTGGTAGTATCTAGTCTTGGATTACATACACGGAACTCAGTTCCTAAGGACGGTTCCAATGAAACAACTGTTGGAATTATGCCCTAGAGGCAATAATAAATATTGTTATTATTATAATTCCTGTATCAAGATAATCGTTTATTATCCATGCTATAATTGTATTGAATGAAGACTCATTTACATGTGTGGATACGTAGACAAAACACCGTCCCTAGCAAGCCTCTAGTTGGCTAGCCAGTTGATCAAAGATAGTCAGTGTCTTCTGATTATGAACAAGGTGTTGTTGCTTGATAACTGGATCACGTCATTAGGAGAATCACGTGATGGACTAGACCCAAACTAATAGACGTAGCATGTTGATCGTGTCATTTTGTTGCTACTGTTTTCTGCGTGTCAAGTATTTATTCCTATGACCATGAGATCATATAACTCACTGACATCGGAGGAATGCTTTGTGTGTATCAAATGTCGCAACGTAACTGGGTGACTATAAAGATGCTCTACAGGTATCTCCGAAGGTGTTAGTTGAGTTAGTATGGATCAAGACTAGGATTTGTCACTCCGTGTGAACGGAGAGGTATCTCGGGGCCCACTCGGTAATACAACATCACACACAAGCCTTGCAAGCAATGCAACTTAGTGTAAGTTGCGGGATCTTGTATTACGGAACGAGTAAAGAGACTTGCCGGTAAACGAGATTGAAATAGGTATACGGATACTGACGATCGAATCTCGGGCAAGTAACATACCGAAGGACAAAGGGAATGACATACGGGATTATATGAATCCTTGGCACTGAGGTTCAAACGATAAGATCTTCGTAGAATATGTAGGATCCAATATGCGCATCCAGGTCCCGCTATTGGATATTGACCGAGGAGTCTCTCGGGTCATGTCTACATAGTTCTCGAACCCGCAGGGTCTGCACACTTAAGGTTCGACGTTGTTTTATGCGTATTTGAGATATATGGTTGGTTACCGAATGTTGTTCGGAGTCCCGGATGAGATCACGGACGTCATGAGGGTTTCCGGAATGGTCCGGAAACGAAGATTGATATATAGGATGACCTCATTTGATTACCGGAAGGTTTTCGGAGTTACCGGGAATGTACCGGGAATGACGAATGGGTTCCGGGAGTTCACCGGGGGGGGGGGGAACCCACCCCGGGGAAGCCCATAGGCCTTGAGGGTGTCACACCAGCCCTTAGTGGGCTGGTGGGACAGCCCAAAAGGGCTCTATGCGCCAAGGAAAAGAAAATCAAGAGAAAATAAAAAATAAGGAGGAGGTGGGAAGGAAGGGGGACTCCCTCCCACCAAACCAAGTCCAACTCGGTTTGGGGGGGGGGGAGTCCTCCCCCCTTGGACTCGGCCGACCCCCTTGGGGCTCCTTGAGCCCCAAGGCAAGGTCCCCTCCCTCCCACCTATATATACGGAGGTTTTAGGGCTGATTTGAGACGACTTTTCTACGGCAGCGCGACCACATACCTCCATGGTTTTTCCTCTAGATCGCGTTTCTGCGGAGCTCGGGCGGAGCCCTGCTGAGACAAGGTCATCACCAACCTCCGGAGCGCCGTCACGCTGCCGGAGAACTCTTCTACCTCTCCGTCTCTCTTGCTGGATCAAGAAGGCCGAGATCATCGTCGAGCTGTACGTGTGCTGAACGCGGAGGTGCCGTCCGTTCGGTACTAGATCGTGGGACTGATCGCGGGATTGTTCGCGGGGCGGATTGAGGGACGTGAGGACGTTCCACTACATCAACCGCGTTCTCTAACGCTTCTGCTGTACGATCTACAAGGGTACGTAGATCACTCATCCCCTCTCGTAGATGGACATCACCATGATAGGTCTTCGTGCGCGTAGGAAAATTTTTGTTTCCCATGCGACGTTCCCCAACAGTGGTATCAGAGCTAGGTTCATGCGTAGATGTCTTCTCGAGTAGAACACAAAAGGTTTTGTGGGCGGTGATGTGCGTTTTTCTGCCCTCCTTAGTTTTTCTTGATTTCGCGGTATTGTTGGATTGAAGCGTCTTGGACCGACATTACTCGTACGCTTACGAGAGACTGGTTTCATCGTTACGAGTAACTCCGTTGCTCAAAGATGACTGGCAAGTGTCGGTTTCTGCAACTTTAGTTGAATCGGATTTGACCGAGGAGGTCCTTGGAAGAGGTTAAATAGCAACTCATATATCTCCGTTGTGGTGTTTGCGTAAGTAAGATGCGATCCTACTAGATACCCATGGTCACCACGTAAAACATGCAACAACAAAATTAGAGGACGTCTAACTTGTTTTTGCAGGGTATGCTTGTGATGTGATATGGCCAATGATGTGATGTGATATATTGGATGTATGAGATGATCATGTTGTAATAGAAATATCGACTTGCACGTCGATGGTACGGCAACCGGCAGGAGCCATAGGGTTGTCTTTATACTAACGTGTGTGCTTGCAGATGCGTTTACTATTTTGCTAGGATGTAGCTTTAGTAGTAATAGCATGAGTAGCACGACAACCCCGATGGCAACACGTTGATGGAGATCATGGTGTGGCGCCGGTGACAAGAAGATCGTGCCCGGTGCTTTGGCGATGGAGATCAAGAAGCACGTGATGATGGCCATATCATGTCACTTATGAATTGCATGTGATGTTAATCCTTTTATGCACCTTATTTTGCTTAGAACAACGGTAGCATTATGAGGTGATCTCTCACTAAAATTTCAAGACGAAATTGTGTTCTCCCCGACTGTGCACCATTGCTACAGTTCGTCGTTTCGAGACACCACGTGATGATCGGGTGTGATAGACTCAACGTTCACATACAACAGGTGCAAAACAGTTGCGCACGCGGAACACTCGGGTTAAGCTTGACGAGCCTAGCATGTGCAGACATGGCCTCGGAACACATGAGACCGAAAGGTCGATCATGAATCATATAGATGATATGATTAGCATGGGGATGCTTACCACTGAAACTATACTCAACTCACGTGATGATCGGACTTGAGCTAGTGTAAGTGGATCATGAACCACTCAAATGACTAGAGAGATGTACTTTTTGAGTGGGAGTTTAGCGAATAATTTGATTAAGTTAAACTCTAATTATCTTGAACATAGTCTAAGTCCACTTTGAATATATTTGTGTTGTAGATCATGGCTCACGCGACAGTCGTCCTGAATTTTAATACGTTCCTAGAGAAAGCTAAGTTGAAAGATGATGGAAGCAACTTTGTAGACTGGGCTCGTAATCTTAAGCTAATCTTACAAGCTAGGAAGAAGGATTATGTCCTTAATGCTGCGCTAGGAGATGAACCACCCGCTACGGCTGATCAGGATGTTAAGAACGCTTGGTTAGCACGTAAGGAGGACTACTCAATAGTTCAATGTGCAGTCTTGTATGGCTTAGAACCGGGACTTCAACGTCGCTTTGAGCGTCATGGAGCATTTGAGATGTTCCAGGAGTTGGAGTTTATCTTTCAGAAGAACGCCCGGATCGAGAGGTATGAGACCTCCGATAAATTCTATGCTTGCAAGATGGAGGAAAACTCATCTGTCAGTGAACATGTACTCAAAATGTCTGGGTACTCAAACCGTCTAGCTGAGCTGGGGATTGAACTCCCGCAAGAAGCTATCACTGACAGAATCCTTCAATCACTGCCGCCAAGCTATAAAGGCTTTGTGTTGAACTACAACATGCAAGGGATGAACAAGTCTCCCGGCGAGTTGTTTGCGATGCTGAAAGTCGCAGAGTCTGAACTCCGTAAAGAGCATCAAGTGCTGATGGCGAATAAAACCACTAGTTTCAAGAGAAACGGCAAAGGCAAGAAGGGCAATTCAAAGAAGAGCGGCAAGCCTGTTGCCAATCCGACGAAGAAACCCAAAGCTGGACCTGAGCCGGAAACGGAGTGTTTCTATTGCAAGGGTATGGGTCATTGGAAGCGCAATTGCCCCAAGTATCTGGCAGATAAGAAGGCGGGCAAAGAAAAATCGGGTATATTTGATATACATGTTATTGATGTGTACTTAACCGGCTCTCGTAGTAGTGCGTGGGTATTCGATACCGGTTCTGTTGCTCATATTTGCAACTCGAAACAGGAACTACGAAATAGGCGAAGGCTGGCGAAAGATGAAGTGACGATGCGCGTGGGAAATGGTTCCAAGGTTGATGCAATCGCCGTCGGCACAGTGTCACTTCAGTTACCGTCAGGATTAGTGATGAACTTAAATCATTGTTATTTAGTGCCTGCGTTGAGCATGAACATTATATCTGGATCTTGTTTATTGCGAGACGGTTACTCTTTTGAGTCAGAGAATAATGGTTGTTCTATTTCTATGAGTAACATCTTTTATGGTCATGCACCGAATGTGAGAGGATTGTTCATATTGAATCTTGATAACGATACGCATATACATAACATTGAGACCAAAAGAGTTAGAGTTAACAATGATAGCGCCATATTTTTGTGGCACTGCCGCTTAGGTCATATTGGTGTAAAGCGCATGAAGAAACTCCATGCTGATGGACTTTTGGAGTCACTTGACTTTGATTCACTTGACACATGCGAACCATGCCTCATGGGCAAGATGACTAAGACTCCGTTCTCAGGAACAATGGAGCGTGCAAGTGACTTGTTGGAAATCATACATACCGATGTGTGTGGTCCGATGAGCGTGGAGGCACGCGGCGGATATCGTTATTTTCTCACCTTCACTGACGATTTAAGTAGATATGGTTATGTCTACTTGATGAAGCACAAGTCTTAGACATTTGAAATGTTCAAGCAATTTCAGAGTGAAGTGGAAAATCATCGTAACAAGAAGATCAAGTTCCTGCGGTCTGATCGTGGGGGTGAATATCTGAGTTTCGAGTTTGGTGCTCACTTAAGACAATGTGGAATTGTTTCACAGTTAACACCGCCTGGAACACCACAACGTAATGGTGTGTCCGAACGTCGTAATCGTACTCTATTAGGGATGGTGCGATCTATGATGTCTCTTACTGATTTGCCGTTATCTTTTTGGGGCTATGCATTGGAAACAGCTGCATTCACTTTAAATAGGGCACCATCAAAATCCGTTGAGACGACACCATACGAGCTGTGGTATGGCAAAAGGCCAAAGTTGTCGTTTCTTAAAGTTTGGGGATGTGATGCTTATGTCAAAAAGCTTCAGCCTGAAAAGCTGGAACCCAAAGCGGAAAAGTGCGTCTTCATAGGTTACCCAAAAGAGATAGTTGGGTACACCTTCTATCTCAAATCCGAGGGCAAAGTGTTTGTTGCTAAAAACGGAGCTTTTCTCGAGAAGGAATTTCTCTCTCGAGAATTGAGTGGGAGGAAGATAGAACTTGACGAGGTTGTCGAACCTCTCATCCCTCTGGATGGTGGCGCAGGGCAAGGGGAAACCTCTGTCATTGCGACACCGGTTGAGGAGGAAGTTAATGATGATGATCATGAAACTCCAGTTCAAGTTTCTGTTGAACCACGCAGGTCGACGAGATCACGTACTGCTCCAGAGTGGTACGGTAATCCCGTCTTGTCAATCATGTTGTTAGACAACAATGAACCTGCAAATTATGAAGAAGCAATGGTGGGCCCAGATTCCAACAAATGGCTGGAAGCCATGAAGTCCGAGATAGGATCCATGTATGAGAACAAAGTGTGGACTTTGGAGGTACTACCTGAGGGCCGCAAGGCTATTCAGAACAAATGGATCTTTAAGAGGAAGACGGACGCTGACGGCAATGTGACCGTTTATAAAGCTCGACTTGTGGCAAAGGGTTTTTCACAAGTTCAAGGAGTTGACTACGATGAGACATACTCACCCGTAGCGATGCTTAAGTCCGTCAGAATCATGTTAGCAATAGCTGCATTTTTCGATTATGAAATCTGGCAGATGGATGTCAAAACGGCGTTCCTTAACGGTTTCCTTAAGGAAGAGTTGTATATGATACAGCCCGAAGGTTTTGTCGATCCTAAGAATGCTAACAAGGTGTGCAAGCTCCAGCGATCCATTTATGGACTGGTGCAAGCATCTCGGAGTTGGAACAAACGCTTTGATGAGGTGATCAAAGCATTTGGGTTTATACAAGTGGTTGGAGAATCTTGTATTTACAAGAAAGTGAGTGGGAGCTCTGTGGCGTTTCTAATATTATATGTGGATGACATATTGCTGATTGGAAACAACGTAGAGTTTTTAGAGAGCATAAAGGATTACTTGAATAAAAGTTTCTCTATGAAGGACCTAGGAGAAGTTGCTTACATTCTAGGCATTAAGATCTATAGGGATAGATCAAAACGCGTGATAGGACTTTCACAAAGCACATACCTTGATAAAGTTTTGAAGAGGTTCAAAATGGAACAGTCCAAGAAAGGGTTCTTGCCAGTTCTACAAGGTACGAGATTGAGTAAGACTCAGTGCCCAGCAACTGATGAAGATAGAGAGCATATGCGCTCCGTCCCCTATTCTTCAGCCATAGGTTCTATCATGTATGCGATGTTGTGCACTAGACCGGATGTTAGCCTGGCCATAAGTATGGCAGGTAGGTTCCAGAGTAATCCAGGAGTGGATCACTGGACAACGGTCAAGAATATCCTGAAGTACCTGAAAAGGACTAAGGAGATGTTTCTCGTGTATGGAGGTGACGAAGAGCTCGCCGTAAAAGGTTACGTCGATGCAAGCTTTGACACAGATCCGGACGACTCTAAGTCGCAAACCGGATACGTATTTATTCTTAATGGGGGTGCAGTAAGCTGGTGCAGTTCCAAGCAAAGCGTCGTAGCAGATTCTACATGTGAAGCGGAGTACATGGCTGCCTCGGAGGCGGCTAAGGAGGGTGTCTGGATGAAGCAATTCATGACGGATCTTGGAGTGGTGCCAAGCGCACTGACTCCAATAACCTTGTTCTGTGACAACACGAGTGCCATTGCCTTAGCAAAGGAACCGCGTTTTCACAAGAAGTCCAGACACATCAAACGACGCTTCAACCTCATCCGCGACTACGTCGAGGGAGAGGACGTGAATATATGCAAAGTGCACACGGATCTGAATGTAGCAGACCCGCTGACTAAACCTTTTCCACGGCCAAAACATGATCAACACCAGAACTGTATGGGTGTTAGATTTATTACAATGTAATTCACATGGTGATGTGAGGGCTAGATTATTGACTCTAGTGCAAGTGGGAGACTGTTGGAATTATGCCCTAGAGGCAATAATAAATATTATTATTATTATAATTCCTGTATCAAGATAATCGTTTATTATCCATGCTATAATTGTATTGAATGAAGACTCATTTACATGTGTGGATACATAGACAAAACACCGTCCCTAGCAAGCCTCTAGTTGGCTAGCCAGTTGATCAAAGATAGTCAGTGTCTTCTGATTATGAACAAGGTGTTGTTGCTTGATAACTGGATCACGTCATTAGGAGAATCACGTGATGGACTAGACCCAAACTAATAGACGTAGCATGTTGATCGTGTCATTTTGTTGCTACTGTTTTCTGCGTGTCAAGTATTTATTCCTATGACCATGAGATCATATAACTCACTGACACCGGAGGAATGCTTTGTGTGTATCAAACGTCGCAACGTAACTGGGTGACTATAAAGATGCTCTACAGGTATCTCCGAAGGTGGTATTTGAGTTAGTATGGATCAATACTGGGATTTGTCACTCCGTGTGAACGGAGAGGTATCTCGGGGCCCACTCGGTAATACAACATCACACACAAGCCTTGCAAGCAATACAACTTAGTGTAAGTTGCGGGATCTTGTATTACGGAACGAGTAAAGAGACTTTCCGGCAAACGAGATTGAAATAGGTATACGGATACTGACGATCGAATCTCGGGCAAGTAACATACCGAAGGACAAAGGGAATGACATACGAGATTATATGAATCCTTGGCACTGAGGTTCAAACGATAAGATCTTCGTAGAATATGTAGGATCCAATATGGGCATCCAGGTCCCACTATTGGATATTGACCGAGGAGTCTCTCGGGTCATGTCTACATAGTTCTCGAACCCGCAGGGTCTGCACACTTAAGGTTCGACGTTGTTTTATGCGTATTTGAGTTATAGGGTTGGTTACCGAATGTTGTTCGGAGTCCCGGATGAGATCACGGACGTCACGAGGGTTTCCGGAATGGTCCGGAAACAAAGATTGATATATAGGATGACCTCATTTGATTACCGGAAGGTTTTCGGAGTTACCGGGAATGTACCGGGAATGACGAATGGGTTCCGGGAGTTCACCGGGGGGGCAACCCACCCCGGGGAAGCCCATAGGTTTTGAGGGTGTCACACCAGCCCTTAGTGGGCTGGTGGGACAGCCCAAAAGGGCTCTATGCGCCAAGGAAAAGAAAATCAAGAGGAAAGAAAAAAAAGGAGGAGGTGGGAAGGAAGGGGGACTCCCTCCCACCAAACCAAGTCCAACTCGGTTTGGGGGGGGAGTCCTCCCCCCTTGGACTCGTCCGACCCCCTTGGGGCTCCTTGAGCCCCAAGGCAAGGTCCCCTCCCTCCCACCTATATATACGGAGGTTTTAGGGCTGATTTGAGACGACTTTTCCACGGCAGCCCGACCACATACCTCCACGGTTTTTCCTCTAGATCGCGTTTCTGCGGAGCTCGGGCGGAGCCCTGCTGAGACAAGGTCATCACCAACCTCCGGAGCGCCGTCACGCTGCCGGAGAACTCTTCTACCTCTCCGTCTCTCTTGCTGGATCAAGAAGGCCGAGATCATCGTCGAGCTGTACGTGTGCTGAACGCGGAGGTGCCGTCCGTTCGGTACTAGATCGTGGGACTGATCGCGGGATTGTTCGCGGGGCGGATCGAGGGACGTGAGGACGTTCCACTACATCAACCGCGTTCTCTAACGCTTCTGCTGTACGATCTACAAGGGTACGTAGATCACTCATCCCCTCTCGTAGATGGACATCACCATGATAGGTCTTCGTGCGCGTAGGAAATTTTTTGTTTCCCATGCGACGTTCCCCAACAACAACCTGCCTTGTACTCCTACATAGCATTTCACAAGTACCTTTACCAAATCAGGTTCAACACACAACCTTTACTTACTGAACACGTTCCCACAATTCTGTTCATCGCCCAGATGACAGACCATACACAAGTCTAAGCATAGCATGCATAGCAGGATAAGGCACATCATGGCTCAAGCATCTACCAGGTATGCTAGGTTGCAAGGTTCAGCTATTTACTGTGACAAGGACAGGTCATGCAAAGGAAGTGGGTTCAACTAACGTGGTAAAAGCAGTGAAAGCATTTTGACCTAATGCAATAAGTAAGAGCAGGAGCGAGAACATGGGATTTATCAGGATAATCAAAATGGTTGCTTGCCTTGTTGCTCAGTAGAGGGATAATATCCGTCAGTCGGATATTCGATGGAATCCAGAGGAGCGGGGCCTACCGGTAAAAACAACATCAATCAATAACATTCATATGCAACAAGATGATGCATGAGCATGGCATGAAAATGAAAGGTGGTAGGCTAATGTAGCTACCTTTTCTTAAGTTGAAGTTGATTTGAATCAAGATTCAAATATCACTTCAAACAAGGTATTTTTTCGAATACCCTTTTAATTGATTTGACCTGATGCTCAGGTAATCTTGTTTTAGCATGCATGAGTATGGTATGTTGGGGTGCTGGTTGTGCTTGATCATTGTTTGGTCATAATATTTGAAGTGGAATTCAAATGGATTTCAAATTCCAACTCCAAATTATTTAATAAGGTTATCCTATTCATCATTTTATCTGTTTGGTGGTGTTAACATTTTCAAACATGTTTGAAAATATCAAAATCAGATTCCTTGGATTTTTCTGATCATTTTTCATATATAAATTATTTTCATTGGAGTTACATATTATTTTCTATGATTTTTAGGAGTTTTGGGCATTTACTGGAATTCTTTTAAATCAGAAAACTCTTTATTTCGTCAGATCTACGTCAGCAGTCGGCCGACCTGGTCAGGTCAAACCTGACAGGTGGGGGCCACTTGTCAGCGACACACGGGATAATCCTGCGCTGACCAGCCCCTAAGTGGGTTTGACCCACCACTAGGGCCCACTGCCAGCGTCTAATTAGCGCTAAGTAATCGGGGATTAGCTAGCCACATCGTCCCCTACCAGAGACTGACCGGCGGCGACCAGATCCGCGGCGGATCTTCGCCGGAGAAGCACCAGAGCTTGCTGTGGTGCTCGGAATCGAGTGTCGAGAGCACTGGAATGATCCCCAGGCTCGGCCTCATCCACTACGGGCTTCAGGAGGGACTGAGGGTGGCTGGAGGTCACCGGCGACGAGCCGAGGCGGCTGCCGGAGCTCGGGCTCGTCGGTCTTGTGGCTAGAGTGCAAGAAAGCGAGGGGAAACAGAGGGGAAACGCGCGCGAGATCACGGTGGAGACGATGGGAGGCTCAGACGGCTCGGGGAGGTGTTGTGGACGGTGATTCAACGGAGACTTGCCGGCGGCCGGAGGTTGAAGTCGACGGCGATGTGGCGTAGCAGAGGGAGGGGAGGTTGATTCCTTCGGCGTACACGTCGAGCTTGACGAGGCGGAGAGGATGGAGCACTCGGGGAGGGTTCCGTGTGGCTAGAAGGATCGGGCGCCTCGAGCTCAAGCTCCTGCTAATGGCGGCAGGGAGAAGAGAGAAGAAAACCGAGAGAAGGGGGAAGAATGGAGAGCGGGGGAGGATAAGGATGCGCTCGGGGGACTCATTCCCGACGTCGCGCTTGTTGGGTTACGTAGCATAAATTCAAAAAAATTCCTACGCATATTCAGATCTTCCTATGGAGAGACCAGCAACGAGAGAGGGGTAAGAGCATCTTCATACCTTTGAAGATCGCTAAGCGGAAGCGTTGCTAGAACGCGGTTGATGGAGTCGTACTCGCAGCGATTCCGATCTAGTACCGAACGACGACACCTCCGCGTTCAACACACGTGCAGCCCGGTGATGTCTCCCGCACCTTGATCCAGCAAGGAGGAGGGAGAGATTGGGGAAGAACTCCAGCAGCATGACGGCGTGGTGTCGATGGAGACACGAGGTCTCCCGGCAGGGCTTCGCCAAGCACCGGCAGAGAGGAGGAGAAAGAAGGGCACGGCTGCGCCAAGGGAGAGGAAGAAGTCTATCTCCCAAGGGCCAAAACCCCTCTCTATTTATAGGAGGAGGGGGAGGGGTTTGCGCCACCCCTAGGGTTCCCCCCTAGGTGGTGCGGCAGCCACCAGATGGGAAAGGGGGGCGGCGGCTAGGGTGGGAGGGGGTGGCGCACCACCTGGTGGGCCTAAGGCCCACCTGCGCCTAGGGTTGCCCCCTCTCCCCACCACTTGCGCATTGGGCTGGGTGTGGGAGGCGCACCAGCCCACCTAGGGGCTGGTTCCCTCCCGCACTAGGCCCATCTAGCCTTTTGGGGTCGTTGCCCCCTCTTCGGTGGACCCCCGGGGCCACCTCCGGTGGTCCCGGTGGTCCCGCTACGTTACCGGTGACGCCCGAAACACTTCCGGTGTCCAAAACCATCCGTCCTATATATCAATCTTTACCTCCGGACCATTCCGGAGCTCCTCGTGACGTCCGGGATCTCATCCGGGACTCCGAACAACTTTCGGTAACCTCGTATAACAATTCCCAATAACCCTAGCGTCATTGAACCTTAAGTTTGTAGACCCTACGGGTTCGGGAGACAGGCAGACATGACCGAGACACCTCTCCGGCCAATAACCATCAGCGGGGTCTGGATACCCATGGTGGCTCCCACTTGCTCCACGATGATCTCATCGGATGAACCACGATGTCAAGGATTCAATCAATCCCGTATACGATTCCCTTTGTCTGTCAGTATAGAACTTGCCCGAGATTCGATCGTCGGTATACCTATACCTTGTTCAATCTCGTTATCGGTAAGTCTCTTTACTAGTTCCGTAGTACGTCATCGTGTGACTAACTCCTTAGTCACATTGAGCTCATGATGATGTTCTACCGAGTGGGCCCAGAGATACCTCTCCGTCACACGGAGTGACAAATACCGATCTCGATTCGTACCAACCCAACAGACACTTTCACAGATACCCGTAGTGCACCTTTATAGTCACCCAGTTACGTTGTGACGTTTGATACACCCAAAGCACTCCTATGGTATCCGGGAGTTGCACAATCTCACGGTCGAAGGAAAAGACACTTGACATTAGAAAAGCTTTAGCATACGAACAATACGATCTAGTGTTATGCTTAGGATTGGGTCTTGTCCATCACATCATTCTCCCAATGATGTGATCCCGTTATCAATGACATCTAATGCCCATGATCAGAAAACCATGATCATCTATTGACTAACGAGCTAGCCAACTAGAGACTTGCTAGGGACACATTGTGATCTATTTATTCACACATGTATTACTGTTTCCTATTAATACAATTATAGCATGAACAATAGACTATTATCATGAACAAGGAAATATGATAATAACCATTTTATTATTGCCTCTAGGGCATATTTCCAACAGTCTCCCACTTGCACTAGAGTCAATAATCTAGTTACATTGTGATGTATCGAACACCCATAGCATTATGGTGTTGATCATGTTTTGCTCGTGGAAGAGGTTTAGTCAATGGGTCTGCAATATTCAGATCCGTGTGTACATTACAAATATCTATTACTCCACTCTCGACATGGTCCTGGATGGAGTTGTAGCGGCGTTTGATGTGCTTCGTCTTCCGGTGAAACCTGGGCTCCTTGGCTATGGCAATGCCCCCAGTGTTATCACAGAAGAGTGTCATTGGACCCGACGCGCTTGGAACCACTCCAAGGCCGGTGATGAGCTCCTTCATCCAAATTCCTTCATGAGCCGCTTCTGAAGCAGCTATGTACTCCGCTTCACATGTAGATGATGCCACGACTTCTTGCTTGCTGCTGCACCAGCTCACTGCCCCACCATTCAAAACATATACATATCCGGTCCATGACTTAGAGTCATCCGGATCTGTGTCGAAGCTAGCGTCGGCGTAACCCTTTACGTCGAGCTCTTCTTCACCTCCATAAACGAGAAACATTTCCTTAGTCCTTTTCAGGTACTTAAGGATATTCTTGACCGCTGTCCAGTGTTCCATACCGGGATCACTTTGGTACCTCCCTACCAAACTTATGGCAAGGTTTATATCAGGTCTGGTACACAGCATGGCATACATAAGAGAACCTACAGCTGAAGCGTAGGGGACAGAACTCATCTTCTCTCTATCTGCTGCCGTGGTCGGTGACTGAGTCTTACTCAATCTCATACCTTGCAAAACTGGCAAGAACCCTTTCTTTGAGTTTTCCATATTGAACTTCTTCAATATCTTGTCAAGGTATGTACTTTGCGAAATACTTATGAGGCGTCTCGATCTATCTCTATAGATCTTGATGCCTAATATGTATGCAGCTTCTCCAAGGTCCTTCATTAAAAAACTCTTGTTCAAATAGGCCTTTATGCTCTCCAACATCTCTATATTATTCCCCATCAATAATATTTCATCCACATACAGTATGGGGAAAGCTGCAGAGCTCCCACTCACTTTCTTGTACAGACAGGCTTCTCCGTAAACCTGTATGAACCCAAACGCTTTAATCACCTCATTAAAGCGAATGTTCCAACTCCGAGATGCTTGCACCAGCCCATAGATGGAGTGCTGGAGCTTGCACACTTTTTTAGCACCCTTAGGGTCGACAAAACATTCTGGTTGCATCATATACAACTCTTCCTTAAGGTTCCCGTTAAGGAACGCTGTTTTGACATCCATTTGCCAAATTTCACAATCATAAAAGGCGGCAATTGCTAACATGATTCGGACTGATTTCAGCTTCGCTACGGGAGAGAAAGTCTCTTCGTAGTCAACTCCTTGAATTTGTCGAAAACCCTTTGCGACAAGTCGAGCTTTATAAACGGTTACATTACCGTTTGCATCAGTCTTCTTCTTGAAGATCCATTTATTTTCTATGGCTCGCCGGTCATCGGGCAAGTCCACCAAAGTCCATACTTTGTTCTCATACATTGATCCTATCTCAGATTTCATAGCTTCAAGCCATTGTTGGAATCCGGGCCCGCCATCGCTTCTTCATAGTTCGAAGGTTCACCGTTGTCTAACAACATGATTTCCATCACAGGGTTGCCGTACCACTCTGGTGCGGAGCGTGCCCTTGTGGACCTTCGCGGTTCAGTAGTAACTTGACCCGAAGCTTCATGATCATCATCATTAACTTCCTCTTCAGTTGGTGCAGGCGCCACAAGAACAACTTCCCGCGCTGCGTCACTTTCCTGTTCGAGAGGGGGTGTAATTACCTCATCAAGTTCTACCTTCCTCCCACTTACTTCTTTCGAGAGAAACTCTTTCTCTAGAAATGATCCGTTCTTGGCAACAAAGGTTTTACCTTCGGATCTAAGGTAGAAGGTATACCCAATAGTTTCCTTAGGATATCCTATGAATACGCATTTCTCCGCTTTGGGTTCGAGCTTTTCTGGTTGAAGTTTCTTCACATAAGCATCGCAGCCCCAAACTTTAAGAAACGACAACTTAGGTTTCTTGCCAAACCATAGTTCATACGGTGTCGTCTCAACGGATTTAGACGATGCCCTATTTAAAGTGAATGCTGCAGTTTCTAATGCGTATCCCCAAAATGATAGCGGTAAGTCGGTAAGAGACATCATAGATCGTACCATATCTAATAAAGTGCGATTATGACGTTCAGACACTCCGTTGCGTTGCGGTGTGCCAGGCGGCGTCAGTTGTGAAACGATTCCACACTTCCTTAGGTGTGTGCCAAACTCGTGACTCAAATATTCTCCTCCACGATCAGATCGTAGACACTTGATTTTTCTGTCACGTTGATTCTCGACCTCACTCTGAAATTCCTTGAACTTTTCAAATGTCTCAGATTTGTGCTTCATCAAGTAGATATACCCATACCTACTCAAATCATCGGTAAGAGTGAGAACATAACGATAGCCACCGCGAGCTTCAACATTCATTGGACCACACACATCAGTATGTATTATTTCCAATAAGTCGGTTGCTCTCTCCATTAAACCTGAGAATGGAGTCTTAGTCATCTTGACCATGAGGCACGGTTCGCATGTGTCAAATGATTCAAAATCAAGAGACTCTAATAGTCCATCAGTATGGAGCTTCTTCATGTGCTTAACGCCGATATGACCAAGGCGGCAGTGCCACAAGTATGTGGGACTATCATTATCAACTTTACATCTTTTGGTACTCACACTATGAATATGCGTAACATCACGATCGAGATTCATCAAGAATAAACCATTCACCGGCGGAGCATGACCATAAAACATATCACTCATATAAATAGAACAACCATTATTCTCTGACTTAAATGAGTAGCCGTCTCGCATTAAGCAAGACCCTGATACAATGTTCATGCTTAAAGCTGGTACTAAATAACAATTATTAAGGTTTAAAACTAATCCCGACGGTAGATGTAGAGGTAGTGTGCCGACGGCGATCACATCGACCTTGGAACCATTCCCGACGCGCATCGTCACCTCGTCCTTGTCCAGTCTCCGCTTATTCCGCAGTTCCTGCTTTGAGTTGCAAATGTGAGCAACAACACCGGTATCAAATACCCAGGAGCTACTACGAGCGCTGGTAAGGTACACATCAATAACATGTATATCACATATACCATTAACGTTGCCGGCCTTCTTGTCCGCTGAGTATTTGGGGCAGTTCCGCTTCTAGTGACCCTTTCCCTTGCAATAGAAGCACTCAGTCTCAGGCTTGGGTCCATTCTTTTTGTTCTTCCCGGCATCTGGCTTACCGGGCGCGGCAACAACTTTGCCGTCTTTCTTGAAGTTCTTTTTACCCTTGCCTTTCTTGAAACTAGTGGTCTTGTTGACCATCAACACTTGATGCTCTTTCTTGATTTCTACTTCTGCAGACTTGAGCATCGAGTACAACTCGGGAATGGTCTTTTCCATCCCCTGCATGTTGTAGTTAAGCACAAAGCCTTTGTAGCTTGGTGGGAGAGACTGGACGATTCTGTCGATTATAGCATCATCCGGAAGTTTGACTCCAAGTGAAGTTAGACGACCGTGTAACCCAGACATTTTGAGTATGTGCTCGCTGATAGAACTGTTCTCCATCTTACAGCTAAAGAACTTGTCGGAGACTTCATATCTCTCGACACGGGCATGAGCTTGAAAAACTAGCTTCAGCTCCTGGAACATGTTGCTCAAAACGCCATTTGAGCCCCGTTTCTAAACTGTATAACATGCCACACCTAACCAGAGAGTAGTCATCACTCCGTGTTTGCCAGACGTTCAGAATGTCCTGGGCTGCAGCGGGAGCGGGAGGGTCACCTAGCAGCGCATCAAAGACATAAGCCTTTTTAGCTGCTTCAAGGATGAGCTTCAAGTTGCGAACCCAGTCCGCATAGTTGCTACCATCATCTTTCAGCTTGTTTTTCTCTAGGAATGCGTTGAAATTGAGGTTGACGTTGGCCATCTACAATATTTATAAAGACAACTTTTAGACTAAGTTCATGACAATTAAGTTCATTTAATCAAACTAAGTATGAACTCCCACTTAAATCGACATCCCTCTAGTCATCTAAGTGATACATGATCCATGTTGACTAACCCGTGTCCGATCATCACGTGAGACGGACTAGTCACCAAGGTGAGCAACTTCATGCTGATCGTATTAAACCATACGACTCATGTTCGACCTTTCGGTCTCTTGTATTCGAGTTCATGTCTGTACATGCTAAGCTCGTTGAGTCATCCTAGGTGTTTCGCGTGTGTAAATCTCGCTTACACCCGTTGTATGCGAATGTTAGAATCTATCACACCCGATCATCACGTGGTGCTTCGAGACAACGAACCTTCGCAACGGTGCACACTTAGGGGAATACGTTCTCGAAATTTTAAGAGGGATCATCTTATTATGCTACCGTCGTTCTAAGCAATAAGATGTAAAACATGATAAACATCACAATGCAATCATATAGTGACATGATATGGCCATTATCATCTTCGCCCTTTCGATCTCCATCTTCAGGCATCGCATGATCATCATCGTCACCGGCGTGACACCATGATCTCCATCATCATGATCTCCATCATCGTGTCTCCGTGAAGTCGTCACGCCAACTACTACTATCACTACTACTATAGCTAACCGTTAGCAATGAAGTAAAAGTAGTAAGCACATGGCGTTGCATCTCATACAATAAATTAAGACAACTCCTATGGCTCCTGGCGGTTGTCATACTCATCGACATGCAAGTCGTGAAACCTATTATAATAACATGATCATCTCATACATCATACATACAACATCACAACTTTGGCCATATCACATCACATGTCAAACCTGCAAAAACAAGTTAGACGTCCTCTAATTGTTGTTGCAAGTTTTACGTGGCTGATTTGGGTTTCTAGCAAGAACGCCTTCTTACCAACGTGACAACCACAATGATGATATGCCAAAGCTATTTACCCTTCATAAGGACCCTTTTCATCAAATCCAATCCGACTAGAGTAGGAGAGACAAACACCCGCTAGCCACCTTTATGCACGGTGTGCATGTGTGTCGGTGGAACCATTCTCACGTAAGCGTACGTGTAAAGTCGGTCCGGGCCGCTTCATCCCACAATACCGCTGGAAAATAATAACACTAGTAGCGGCAAGCAAATTGACAAATCATTGCCCACAACTTTTGTGTTCTACTCGTGCATAGAATCTACGCATAGAAAACCTGGCTCGGATGCCACTGTTGGGTTACGTAGCATAAATTCAAAAAAATTCCTACGCATATTCAGATCTTCCTATGGAGAGACCAGCAACGAGAGAGGGGTAAGAGCATCTTCATACCTTTGAAGATCGCTAAGCGGAAGCGTTGCTAGAACGCGGTTGATGGAGTCGTACTCGCGGTGATTTCGATCTAGTACCAAACTACGGCACCTCCGCGTTCAACACACGTGCAGCCCGGTGACGTCTCCCGCACCTTGATCCAGCCAGGAGGAGAGAGAGGATGGGGAAGAACTCCATCAGCACGACGGCGTGGTGTCGATGGAGAGACGAGGTCTCCCGGCACGGCTTCGCCAAGCACCGACAGAGAGGAGGAGAAAGAAGGGCAGGGCTGCTCCGAGGGAGAGGAAGAAGTCTATCTCCCAAGGGCCAAAACCCCTCTCTATTTATAGGAGGAGGGGAGGGGTTTGCGCCACCCCTAGGGCTCCCCCCTAGGTGGTGCGGCAGCCACCAGATGGGAAAGGGGGGCGGCGGCTAGGGTGGGAGAGGGTGGCACACCACCTGCTGGGCCTAAGGCCCACCTGCGCCTAGGGTTGCCCCCTCTCCCCACCACTTGCGCATTGGGTTGGGTGTGGGAGGTGCACCAGCCCACCTAGGGGCTGGTTCCCTCCCGCACTAGGCCCATCTAGCCTTTTGGGGTCGTTGCCCCCCCTTCGGTGGACCCCCGGGGGCACCTCCGGTGGTCCCGGTGGTCCTGGTACGTTACCAGTGACGCCCGAAACACTTCCGGTGTCCAAAACCATCCGTTCTATATATCAATCTTTACCTACAGACCATTCCGGAGCTCCTCTTGACGTCCGGGATCTCATCCGGGACTCCGAACAACTTTCGGTAACCTCGTATAACAATTCCCTATAACCCTAACGTCATCGAACCTTAAGTGTGTAGACCCTACGGGTTCTGGAGACAGGCAGACATGACCGAGACACCTCTCCGGCCAAAAACCATCAGCGGGGTCTGGATACCCATGGTGGCTCCCACTTGCTCCACGATGATCTCATCGGATGAACCACGATGTCAAGGATTCAATCAATCCCGTATACGATTCCCTTTGTATGTCGGTATAGAACTTGCCCGAGATTCGATCGTCGGTATACCTATACCTTGTTCAATCTCATTACCGGTAAGTCTCTTTACTCGTTCCATAGCACGTCATCGTGTGACTAACTCCTTAGTCACATTGAGCTCATGATGATGTTCTACCGAGTGGGCCCAGAGATACCTCTCCGTCACACAGAGTGACAAATCCCGATCTCGATTCGTACCAACCCAATAGACACTTTCAGAGATACCGGTAGTGCACCTTTATAGTCACCTAGTTACGTTGTGACGTTTGATACACCCAAAGCACTCCTATGGTATCCGGGAGTTGCACAATCTCACGGTCGAAGGAAAAGACACTTGACATTAGAAAAGCTTTAACATACGAACAATATGATCTAATGCTATGCTTAGGATTGGGTCTTGTCCATCACATCATTCTCCCAATGATGTGATCCCGTTATCAATGACATCTAATGCCCATGATCAGGAAACCATGATCATCTATTGACTAACGAGCTAGCCAACTAGAGACTTGCTAGGGACACATTGTGATCTATTTATTCACACATGTATTACTGTTTCCTGTTAATACAATTATAGCATGAACAATAGACTATTATCATGAACAAGGAAATATGATAATAACCATTTTGTTATTGCCTCTAAGGCATATCTCCAACAGCGCTGTCCTCGGGGCACCGGGGAGCGCCACGGCGAAGCAGGAGGTGGAGGGGAGCCGTCGTGGTCGATCTCTCCTCTACGAGAAGGCACACGAAGAAGACGACCCTGCCCGTGTGGGCTGGGCCTCTACAGGTGAGCGTAGGATAGATTTTTTTTCTTTTTCTTCTGTTTCTGTTTTTTGTTTTATTCTTTCTGTTATTTGTTTTGTTTTATTTTTGGCTCCAAACTATTTCTAAAATAGTTTTAAAAATACTAGAGTGTTAGTTGGAATATTTCCAACCACTCATAAAGTTTTCAACATTTTTGGAAACTTTAAATTATTTGAAATCAAATATATAATTGATTTCAGTAGCTTCTAATTTAATTTAAAATGCCAAAAGTGGTTTGAAAATAAGTTTCATGTGTGATATTTTGTTTTCAACATTTATCAAAAATATTGAACTTTTAAGAAGGCCATTTTGGGTTCATTGATTTTGGCACTTGTTGGAATTCTTTTGAATAAGAAGTGGCTAGAGTTTTGCTTTGGTTTTTCTTGTTTTACTTTTGGGTTTTCATTTTATTTCCTTGGATGCATTGAAAGAAAACATGAGCACAAGTTACTAAACCCTAACAGGGATCAGGGATGTGACAACTCGGTAATACAACACCACATATAACCCTTGCAAGCAATGTGGCTAATGTGTTAGTCACGGGATCTTGTATTACGGAACGAGTAAAGAGACATGCTGGTAACGAGATTGAAATAGGTATAGGGATACCGACGATCAAATCTCGGGCAAGTAACATACCGAAGGACAAAGGGAATGATATACGGGATTATATGAATCCTTGGCACAGAGGTTCAACCAATAAGATCTTCGCAGAATATGTAGGATCCAATATGGACTTCCAGGTCCCGCTGTTGGATATTGAACGGTAAGTGTCTTAGGTCTTGTCTGCATAATTCTCGAACCCGCAGGATCTGCACACTTAAGGTTCGGTGACGTTTTGGTATAGTTGAGTTATAGGTGTTGGTGACCGAAGGTTATTCGGAGTCCCGGATGAGATCATGGACGTCACGAGGGTTTCCGAAATGGTCCGGAAACGAAAATTTATATATAGGATTGTTTCATTTGGTTTCCGGAAAGATTTCGGGCATTACCGGCACTGTACCGAGAGTGACGAATGGGTTCCGAGTTTTTACCGGGAGGGGCCCACCCACCTGGGAGTGAGCCTCATAGCCCAAGGGTGGCGCACCAGCCCTTAGTGGGCTGGTGAGGGCAGCCCAAGTGGGCTATGTCGGCTAGGAGAAAAAAACCAAAGGAAAAGAAAGAAAGAAAAGAGGGAGGTGGGAAGGAAGGAGGGGACTCCTCCTTCCCAAACAGAATTGGAGTTGGAGTCTCCTCCTCCTCTCTCAGCCGGCACCCTAGGGGCTCCCTTGAGCCCCAAGGATAGCCCCTCCCCTCCTCCTATATATACTAGAGGTTTTAGGATTTTTGAGACAACAACTTTGCCACGTGAAACCCTAAACCTCTACTTCATAGTTCTTCCTCTAGATCGATTTTTTCTGCGGAGCTCGGGTGGAGCCCTGCAGGAATAGATCATCACCATCACCGGTGCGCCGTCACGCTGCCGGAGAACTCATCTACTTCCCCGTCTCTCTTTCAGGATCAAGAAGGCGAATATCGTCATCGAGCTGTACGTGTGCTGAACGCGGAGGTGTCGTCCGTTCGGCGCTAAATCGGAATGGATAGTGGGACGACGGTGATTTGAATCACGAAGCTGTTCCACTACATCAACCGCGTTTCTTAAACACTTCCCGCTTAGCGATCAACAAGGGTATGTGGATCCGATCTCCCTCTCGTAGATGAACATCACCATGATAGGTCTTTGTGTGCGTAGGAAATTTTTTGTTTCCCATGCAACGTTCCCTAACACCCCTCGCGTTTTTGTGGAAACAACATGTGGTTCCCCAGTCCATGCGCCATGCCACCCGGTCTCCTGGCCCACTTGTCATCATGCCGCGTGGACTAGTCAAATCGACACAACCTTATTCAGTAAGCCAGTAGCCTCCAGTCCACCACTCCGAACCATCCGCCTCCCACACCACCAATACTCTCGCTCCATCTCTTTCTCCCCTCCCTAAAATCCGTCAACCCGGGATCCTTCTCACCCTTACCAATCGATATGCAGCCGTCGTCATCCAACTCCAATCTATAATGGAGATCACTACTCGGTTGGAGCAGCTCGTTCAAGTGGTTGCCAGCGATGCGGAGAAGCTCTCTCGCTCGCGCGAGATATGCTCGTGGTTCCCTCACCTGGCGATGCTCTACAAGGAGGACGTCAGCATAACCGTTTGTCTCAAAGGCAAGGAAAAGGCATGCATGCGACATACCCGCTCTTTTCCAGTGGAGTACCTCTACTGGGTGATTATGGAGGTGGAGAGCAACGATCTAGTACAAAGGTACCGCTAGAGGGCATACAAATCAACTCACGCCAATGGGGCCCGGCAGGATGCATACGTCAGCGCGGGTTATGCGGCTGGCCCAACGCGGGTCAGGGCGAGGGTGGCTAGGGCCACGACGTTGGTGTTGGGTAACGTAGCATAAATTCAAAAAATTTCCTACGCATATTCAGATCTTCCTATGGAGAGACCAACAACGAGAGAGGGGTGAGTGCATCTTCATACCTTTGAAGATCGCTAAGAGAAAGCGTTGCGAGAACGCGGTTGATGGAGTCGTACTCGCGGCAATTTAGATCACGGTGTGATTCTGATCTAGTGTCGAACCACGGCACCTCCGCGTTCAACACACGTGCAGCCCGGTGACGTCTCCTGCATCTTGATCCAGCAAGGAAGAGGGAGAGGTTGGGGAAGCTCTCCGGTAGCACGATGGCGTGGTGTCGATGGAGAGACGAGGTCTCCCGGCAGGGCTTCACCAAGCACCGTGGGAGGAGGGAGGGGAGCAGGGCTGCGCCGAGAGGAGAAGAAACCGTGTGCAAAACAGCCCCAAACCCCTCTCTATTTATAGGAGGAGGGGAGGGAGTGCCATCCCTAGGGTGTCCCCCTTAGGTGGTGCGGCAGCCCCCCCAGATGGGAGGTGTGGCAGCTAGGGCAGGGGGAGGGGTGGCGCACCCCTTAGGTGGGACTTAGTCCCACCAGCGCCAGGGTTCCCCCCCTTCTCTCCCTCCTGCGCCTTGGGCCTCTTCTGGGAGGCGTACCAGCCCAGTTTGGCCTGGTTGCCCTCCCTCTTTTGGCCCATGCTGCCTCTTGGGACTGGTGGCCCCTCCCGGTGGACCCCCGGGACCATTTCCGGTGGTCCCGGTACGCTACCGGTGACGCCCGAAACATTTCCGGTGTCCAAAACCATCCATCCTATATATCAATCTTTACCTCCGGACCATTCCGGAGCTCCTCATGACGTCCGAGATCTCATCCGGGACTCCGAACAACTTTCGGTAACCTCGTATAACATTTCCTTATAACCCTAGCGTCATCGAACCTTAAGTGTGTAGACCCTACGGGTTCGGGAAGCATGCAGACATGACCGAGACGCTCTCCGTCCAATAACCATCAGCGGGATCTGGATACCCATGGTGGCTCCCACACATTCCATGATGATCTCATCGGATGAAGCACGATGTCAAGGATTCAATCAATCCCATATACAATTCCCTTTGTTTGTCGGTATAGAACTCTCCCGAGATTCGATCGTCAGTATACCTATACCTTGTTCAATCTCGTTACCGGTAGGTCTCTTTACTCGTTCCGTAGCACGTCATCGTGTGACTAACTCCTTAGTCACATTGAGCTCATGATGATGTTCTATCGAGTGGGCCACAGATACCTCTCCGTCACACGGAGTGACAAATCCCGATCTCGATTCGTACCAACCCAACAGACACTTTCAGAGGTACCCGTAGTGCACCTTTATAGTCACCCAGTTATGTTGTGACGTTTGATACACCCAAAGCACTCCTACGGTATCCGGTAGTTGCACAATCTCACGGTCGAAGGAAAAGACACTTGACATTAGAAAAGCTTTAGCATACGAACAATACGATCTAGTGCTATGCTTAGGACTGGGTCTTGTCCATCACATTATTCTCCCAATGATGTGATCCCGTTATCAATGACATCTAATGTCCATGATCAGGAAACCATGATCATCTATTGATCAACGAGCTAGCCAACTAGAGGCTTGCTAGGGACACATTATGATCTATTTATTCACACATGTATTGCTGTTAATACAATTATAGCATGAACAATAGACGATTATCATGAATAAGTAAATATGATAATAACCATTTTATTATTGCCTCTAGGGCATATTTCCTATAGTTGGTCATGGCGATGCGGTTCTAGACATTTGGTCACGCCGATGTGGCTCTGGACGCGCTGCCTGGAGCCTCATCAACCAACCTACGTAGGAGGAGGACACGTGGAAAGCCAAAGGAGGTGACCCTGCCGCGTCACTCTGTTCGCTTCCCCCGAAGCTCTTTGATGACCCATAAATATAGAGAATCAATCGTAGTCATTTTGATAAGTAAAAGTGTCGAACTCAATGAGAAACAGAAAAAGAAATGACAAGCAGTTTCACTCAACACGTTTGTTTGCCTAGCTGAACCAAAAAAATAAAAAGCGGATCAAATTCACGTCCATTTACGTCAACACGTTGGAGTTGGCCTCCGGGAACTCAAGTCTGTTTATGTAGACACGTTGGAGTTGGCCTCCGAGAGGATTTGATCTAACCCGCTGCAAGACGCACAGACCAAAATGGCCTTTGTGTATGCCAGCCCCAAAAATACTGTTAGCTGGTGCACGAATCGTTGATACATTTGTCCAAGCAAAATTACAAACTTGAAGTACAAGATTGATGTGGTCCATAGAGTACATCAAAAGGTTTCTAATGATTGATGGCGGAAGCGGTTCGGGGATCTCTAGTGTCTATGGGACTCCATTTCCCACAAAAACAACTGACTTGGATAATTCCTATCTCACGCAGCTGCTGTCATCTGTGCCTAAGTTCCGGGTTTATCGTCGAGTTCCTCCTCTCCAAACACACAATCTGGCCAAGACAATAGCTAGGGACAAGCTAGTGAGTACTTTGAATATACTCGCAAACATGATGAAACAAACATAAATTGGCAGGGTTAATATACACTTGTAATAATACCACAATACTTTGTCAACCCTGATGTACTTCTCAAGTACTAGTAATGAAAATATAATCATACTGAGAAATTAATAAGCAATCAATAAGAGTAAAATTAACGGATGTGATATAAAACATGCCTCCGTCGGGCGTCTGAGCGACACCACATACATGGCTTGAATAAAATAATAACAAGCATGCCACAGACGGGTGTCTAAGCGACACCACATAAAGAGCTTATATGAAATAATAAACATGCCGCAGTCGGCATCTAACCGACACCACATAAAGGGCTTGTATGAAATAATAAACATGTCGCAGTCGGGCGTCTAAGGAACACCACATAAAGGGCTCATATGAAAATAATAAACATGCCACAGTCGGGCGTCTAAGCGACACCATATAAAGGGCTTATATGAAATAATAAACATGCCGCAGTCGGGCGTCTAAGCGACACCACATAAAGGGCTTATATGAAATAATAAACATGCCGCAGTCGGGCGTCTCCTACGCGTGTGGAAACGTGGTGGCAGGCGCAAGCACCCGACACGTGGCTCCGTGGGTGTGCCCCCGGCGGCGTCGCTGTCGCTGTGTCACGAAGGGGGGAAATGGCCACATCGGGCCGACATGGAGGAAATCTTGGGGTGGGTTGGGACGGGACCATGTTCGGGCCGACATGTTAGGGGGGTAGCTATGCCTCTAGGTCTTGCGGTGGGCCCTCCTATGCGTGTGGAAGCGTGGTGGCAGGCGCAAGCACCCGGCACGCGGCTCCGGCGTGTGCCCCCCTCACGGGCGTCGCTACCGCCGTGTCACGGAGTGGGGAAACGGCCACGTCAGGACGACACGAAGGGAATCTTGGGCCGGGGCCATGTTCGGGGGTGTAGCTATGGGCTGGGCTATGACAACCCGGTGAAAAGGTCCATTGATCAAACCCCGTCCGACGTAAGTCAAAGGTCTAGATCCGTCGGTCATCTGTGTCAGGGTTAGACGGGACGGGGTACCTAGGGGGGTAGCTATGACTCCATGTCTTTGCGGTGGGCCCTCCTATGCATGTGGAAGCGTGGTGGCAGTCGCAAGCACCCGGCACGCGGCTCCGTGGGTGTCCCCCCTTGCGGGCGTTGCTGTCGCCGTGTCACGGAGGGGGGAAACGGCCACGTCGGGCCGACACAGAGGGAATCTTGGGGTGGGTTGGGACGGGACCGTGTTCGAGGGTGTAGCCATGGGCTGGGCTATGACAACCCGGTGAAAAGGTCTATCGGTCAAACCCAGTCCGACGTAAGTCAAAGGGCTAGATCCGCCGGTCATCTGTGTCAGGGTTAGACGAGACGGGGTACCTAGGGGGGTAGCTATGCCGCCAGGTGATACGTCCAAAATGCATCACTATTTTGTATCATAATTTGTCTCTATTCATTGATATATCTCACATTATGATGATGTACTTATAGTGTTTTGGCTTATTTCACACAGTTTACAACTTTCCGGTGCCGAAACAGGAGACGCAGATTCAGCGGAGGAAATAGCACGAAGAGTTACCATATCAGAACATCTCCAACTACGCTGAAATTTTGAGGGAAGAACTTTCCGAACAGATCATGAAGACTGGCCGAAGGAGGGTCGGAGGGGAGCCACACGTCAATCAGGCGACCTGCTGGCGCGGGCCACCCCTAGGCCACGCCAGGAGGCCGCCTGGGTGGTGGGTCCCGCCTCCGACGCTCTCCTTTGGCCTATATCACCTTCTTGACCTAAAAGTTATGGGGGTAGAAGAGTTTTCGTAGTTCCGCCGCCGCTCCACGGCGGAAACCCACAAAGAAGAAGAGACCTTTCCGGTGGGCAGATTCCGCCGGGGAGAGCTCCTCCCGAAAGGGGAGATCGTCCTCATCGTCATCACCATTGTCACGGGCATCATCGGGATTATCATCACCATCATCACCAACACCAGCACCACCTCCATCTTCATCTCATCTACTTCACCATTGCAATCGGAGTTCTACCTTGATATTCATCGCCTCTACTCTACTGGTGTTGATTACTCTATTGTGGTGAACGCTATTGAGTTTTGTGGAGAATTATAGTTATGAACAGATTGTTAATCATATTTTCATCACCTCTGATCATGATCTCTTTTATGTCTTGTGAGTAGTTCCGTTAGTTCTTGAGGACATGGGAAAAGTCTAGATGCTAGTAGTCATATGCTATTGAAGTAATATGTGTTGATTGATATTTAAGTTATGATGTTATTCTTCTAGCGGTGTTATTTGAACGTCGACTACATAACACTTACACTTTTTAAGGACCTAGCGGAATGCATTGTGTATAAAGAATGCTTATGGTGGGTTGCCGGAGTGACAGAAACCTGAACCCCAGTTCGCATACTTTTGCATGAGGGAGTATTGGATCCTAAAGCTTATTGCTATGGTTTGGCTTTGCCTTAATTTCTCTCTTGTATTTGCGGATGCTTGCAAGAGGCATTAATCATAAGAGTGTACTTGTCTTAGCCTAGACGATGCACTAGTTCAGGTCCATCCATATAAAACTTAGCAATACAAAACATAGTACTAGACGGAATATGGCGAAAGCACTTGACTATCTCTCCTGTGTGTCCTCAGGAACGCCTTAGTCTTTATAAATTTAGTCCCTCGGCTTATCCTTTGTGTTCAAAAGGATTGGGCCACTTGCTGCACCTTGGAACCATTTACTTTCCTTGCATTTATTTCCTTGTTGCTATTACTAGAAAACCCATAAAAAGTTACCATTCAGTACTTGCACTTATTCCTTGCTCAAGATCACTTGTCAATACCTTCTGTTCCTCGTTGGGTTCGACACTCTTACTTATCGAAAAGGCTACGATAGATCCCCTACACTTGTGGGTCATCAATACCATTTTCTGGCGCCGTTGCCGGGGAGTGTAGCGCTATTGGTTTGACACTCTTACTTATCGAAAGGGCTTATATGAAATAATAAACATGCTACAATCGAGCGTCTAAGCAACACCACATAAAGGGCTTATATGAAATAATAAGCATGCCACAGTCGGGCGTCTAAGAGACACTACATAAAGGGCTTATATGAAATAATAATAATTAATGAATATCCAGGAGGTAGAACCGTTCTAGGGATATTCAACAATCATAATCATAGGGGTTAGTCCACAGTAAAATAATATTTATCATCATCCACCATATTTCCTGATTAGCCTCATGATTACTTAACTTCCTCCGAAGTCCGACACTCAGACCGACACTTGACTAGTCAACCAGTCGTCCTTGACCGTGGACATGGCTACTCGAATAGTTTTAACTTTGCAGATGGTGTACTCTTTACCCACAACCCACGGGTTTCAATAGTCACTCGGACTAATCCCGCGTACGGTATCTCAGAAGTAAACACTCAGAACCAGTACACACCCATTTTTCTCCCGCGAAGACCGATATCAATCGGACTACGCTGCCAGAGAAGAACCATGAGATGGGGAGGCTCCAACCTCGACTAGCATGGGATTGAATTTATACTGCGCGCTACAAGGGCAGAGCTCTTCCCTTCTCGGTCCCAGACCGGAAACACCCATGCCCCCTGACCGGATGAGTGGATTTAGTCCAGTGCCCCGGTACCTTCATCCCGGCCTCTCTACTTGGTGTGTACCTGGTAATAGATTTACGACCTACTAAACCATATTCCCTTTCAGGAAGACCTGTGGCAGCACGAAGGGTTAAGGTGACACATTGACAAGACTAGATCTACGGTCGACTCAGGAGGTTTAAATATTCCTTGCATGATTAGCACACTCAAAATGTTTTATCACCGCAGACAGAGTCACTACCTGTCGTACCCCAACATGCCTTGCTGACCACTCTCGCCCCACGAGATGCCAGTCCCAAGGTCGTGTCTCCACAAGACACCGACTCTCATCGGATCCTATCCGGTAGACATGTGTGGTAGGAAGATGTGACTGTTGTCCCATGCATATCAATTATGCAACAATTGTACTTTCAAATCTTGAAGCCACATGCATGATTGTCACATAAAATAACACCACTTGTTTAACATAACCATAATGTTTTTCTCATCAAGTAACGCACAGACAACCAAGATATAAGTAGGTTCAGAATGCTTGCCTTCCAAGTGTAGAGAGGTAGGCTTCATTTCAAATCTTTTGAAGTTTTTTCTCCTCTCTCCATCGCCTAGTTTGAAAAATATTCTTATTAAAACACAATTTAAAACAATACATAAAGTTGTCATTGAAAATTTTCAAATAAATACTAAAATAAACTAGATGAACTTTGAAAGAGATGAGAAAAAGAATCAACTCATTTGGACTATTATTTTAGAAACTAGGACCAGTCAAAGTTTGGTCAAAATCTTGTCTTTAAAGCAAATAAAACAAGGGTTTCACTGGGTTTTACGCTAACCAGAGGGGAAGACGTATAGCAGGAATTACACGTCCATTCAAAACACGTCGGCCACGACCTAGGGTCACCGACGATGGACCCGCGGGTCCACTGGTCACATTTGACCTGGTCCAACCACGCCTTCTTCTTCCTCCGACCAACAGGGAAGGGCTCCGGCGAGCCTTGCCGATGGATGGCTCCTCCCCTGCACGAGGGAATCCGACTTTTGTGTCTAGGGGACCGAGGCAGCTCCACCGGTGCTTGACACGACCGGAGGGGCAAACAAAATCATCGTCGGCGAGCTCTCCAGCGGTGGCGGCGTCGGGCGAAAATGGGGATTCTGCACACGAGCTTTCTCCGATGGAATTAAGGGGTGAAATGGGTAGGCGGAATCAATTGGAAGCTTCTATGAAGGAACCAATGGGGGAAGGCTCTGGATGCACGGAAATCGGCCAGGTGGCCGAACTTGCCAGAGAAGAAAATGGGGCTAGCTCTGGTGGCCTCGCTACCTTGGGGCGGTTCAGGGGGAAAGGGTTATGGGGATATGGAATGACTCCGCTCGACGGGGTGGGGGGGGGGTTAGGAGGCCTTATATAGGCGAGCGACGCCGGCTCCATCGGCGGGAGAGGGTTTTATTTTTATTTTTTTGCAAAACCAATTCGGGTGACTTTTTTTTGGGGAGGGGGGGGGGGGAGGGGGGCGACTGGGAAGCCGAGGCCCCCCAAGCCGTTTTTCACCGACCTGCCCAGACGGCGCTATTTTCACGTCCGGGGGGGGGGGGGGGGACGCTCTTATCCTGTATTGTTCTTTTTTCAAAAAAAGATCTTATCCATTTAGGTTTTAGATTTCAGGGGTGTGTGTGAATTCTTTGACAAGTCAGCTTCTTAAAATCCGATCCCACTTGTCATGTCAGAAAGCGATCAAACGGATCTAATCATCCAATAAGTGTTTTTTTTCAATAAGATTACGAAAATTACGATGTTTTATACAATGAATTCGTGACTTAGTAATTTTCTGCAAACATAGCCGTAAATATCATAGTTTCTTGCAATTAACTCACTGTAGATGGATGTGAATGTGTAGGCGAGGCCAGCGTTTTGCATGCCATATGCAGTCCCGTCCATGAAGGCGGCCATGCTTGCTAATCGCCCAACTTGCATCCATGCCAGCACAATCATCTATACAACGAGTCAACGACTATTAGTGGTGTTCACCCAACCTGCTCCTGCCACAAACACTACTTGTTTGTACTACCTTTCTGCCCCCCTTCATTTTTAAATATAAGTCTTTTTAAAGATTTTATTGCAAAATTGCATAGGAAGCAAAATGAATGAATCTACATTTTAAAATACGTCTATATATACATCTATATGTAGTTTCTAGTGAAATCTCTTAAAAGACTTGTACTATTCAGAAACGGGAGGAGTATCTTGTGTGTATAGGATCTGTATGTGTATCTGTATTTTCCTTGGCCCTCTTTCTTCCTGTTAATGCTAATGCTAATACAGAAAGCATGCATCCATGGCTGCCTGTCAAACATCATCACTTTCAACTCTTTCTTCTTCAGTTCATAATTAACAAGCTCTCCTTCTTCGTCACATGTACAGAGACCAATTCAATCGCTTACCTGCCCCCCCGCGACACCTGTGTTCGTGTATATGTTGTCGCGTGTGTGCATCCCAATGCCAATCCCAATCCTAATCCTGGGGTGGATGCATTCCGGCAGCTCCTGGTAGGAAACTAAAATAGGAATCTCAGAAAAAGAAAGATACAGATGACTAGATAGTTTTCCTCAACTATAAATATTTAAATACATAAAAAGTATATATATATAGAAGTACCTAGATAATAGTACATGTGATCTCGGTCAGATGCAGCAACACAAAGCCTTCCTCTGCCGATCGAGCGCACACCCAACCGCCATGCAACAATGAAATGAAATGAAATGATCATAATACATATATTTTACTGTTCATGCAAAATAGCATTCGAGCTTGAGCGCAAATTAGGACTTTGGCCATTTTTTAAACCCACTTAAGAAATCATGAAATATCAGTATTTTTTTCGACCAGATCAAATATCAATATTTTTTTTGGCAAGGCTGGAGCAGATGGGCATTATTTTAGTTGCAAGGTTGGAGGAGGTACAGATACAACGAATGCTATCATACCACCACATCTGAAATACTCCTGCTAGTCTAATAATAGAAGTAGGAGTAATATATTCCTACGTCTCATAAAAAAGCACTCCCTTCGTTTTTAAATATAAGTCTTTTAAGCGATTTCACTAGATGTCTACATACAGAGTAAAATGATTGAATGCACACTCTAAAGTATGTCTATATATATCCATATGTAGTCCATTAGTGAAATCTCTACAAAGACTTATATTTAGAAACGGTGGGAGTAGGTTAAAAATTTGCGCAGGCGGGCAGGATCATGCTGCATCTTCTCTCTCTTTGCTTTTTTTTAAACACTAATTGAAGTCCTTCACATGAAAAGCATACACCTCATTCTTATGAAAACTCACACGCGCATTGTATCATCTCTACAAAAAGTAAACAGTTATATCGTTTTCAGATTGATGAAATCGTTACAAACACTTTCATAGTCGACTGGAACGTCTACTTCCACTCAACGTTGACGATATCGCTTATCGTTAACATCTCGGACAACTGAGGATTAGAGACTAATCGAAAACCCGACGATTAACCGATTTTATCGATCGAATATTAATCTGCCATTTTTTGCAAATACGTGATTCCCAACACTAAAATATGCTATGTTAAATATCAAAAAAATAAGTGCCATGAATAGACCCGATTTATTGATAGAATCCCGAAAAATCGCTTGTTAGAATGAGAACGATAAACGGTGAGATAAGACATCCCTCGAGCAACGATAAATCGAATGAGAAACTGCTGAATCGGATGATTCTATGACGTCGTAAAACAAATTCAGAAAAATACCAGCATCATTGTTAAGTCTTGAACTTAAACTTGGATGAAGAAAGATACCACCAATCTTCTAAACATTCAACCACGGATTAGTTTGCTATACCCCTCTCTCGTAGTCTTCCACTGCATTTAATGAGCCACGTCATTTGCATGTTTTTTCCTGGTGTAATAGGTAATTAAATTAATAAATTCCGCCGTCCAAAGTCAACCCTCCTCTCCGCGTCGCCGACGGTTGCTTGCTTGCCGCCGAGGAGGGAAAAAAGGCGCCGTTTTTATCCCCTATGCGCCGGTCGGTCGGTCCCATGGCGCTCCTCCTCCTCCTCCTCCCGATCGCGCTGCTCGCCGGCGGGCTGAGGGAGGCGGCGGCGCGCACGGTGCCGGTGGAGTTCCTCTACCCGCCCTACAACCTCACCTACATGCACTACATCGACACCAACGGCGTCTTCCTCCGCTCCCCCAACGCCACCTTCTCCGCCGCCGTCTTCAACTCCGGCTCCTCCGACTCCTCGGGCGCCGACGAGTCGCAGCTCACCATGTCCCGCTACTTCTTCTCCGTCCTCCACGACCGCTCCCGCACCCCCGTCTGGGCCGCCGCCGCCGGCGCCACCATCGTCCAGTCCATCATCCTCTCCCTCAACGCCTCCGGCCTCTACATCTCCGACCCCGCCGGCCTGTCCGGCCCCTCCTGGTCCACCCCCCGCCTCGCCGCCCCCGTCGCCGCGCTCCGCCTCCTCGACACCGGCCAGCTCGCGCTCATCGACGCCGACAACGCCACGCTCTGGTCCACCTTCGACGCGCCCACCGACACGCTGCTCCAGGGCCAGCTCCTCCCCGTCGCCGTCCCGCTCACCGCCACCGCCTCCGACCAGGACCTCTCCCCCGGCGCCTACCGCCTCCTCCTCACCCCCGCCGACGCGCTCCTCCAGTGGGCCTCTTCCGACGGCGGCGGCGACTTCGTCACGTACTGGGCGCTCTCCTCCGACCCGGCATCCGTCCAGGACTCCAACCGCGCCGTGCGATCCATGATGGTCAACGCGTCCGGCGTCTTCCTCCTCGCCGACGGCGGGGGCACCGTCTTCAGCCTCCGCTTCGCGTCGTTGACCCCCGCGCCGGCAACAAAGATGCTCCTCAAGGTCGACTCCTCCGGCCGCCTGCGCGCGCTCAGCACGGCCTACTCCCCCACGGCGGCGCGCGCCACGCTGCCCGCCGTCTGGGCCGCTCCGGCCAGCGACTGCGACCTGCCGCTCCCGTGCGGCGCCCTCGGCCTCTGCACGCCCGGCAACAACGGCTCCTCCTGCATGTGCCCCGACGCCTTCACCACGCACACCACCGGCGGCTGCTCGCCGGCCGACGGCTCCGCGCTCCCCGCCTTACCTGACACCTGCCTCGCCGCCAACTCCAAGCCTTCGTCGTCGGCGGCGGCTGCTCACAGCTACACGAGGCTGGGCGACGGGATCGGCTACTTCGCCAGCAAGTTCGCGCTGCCGACGACGGCCGGCGAAGCGCTCCCGGCGTGCCGCGACCTCTGCTCGGCCAACTGCTCCTGCGTCGGCTTCGTCTACAAGAACTCCTCCAAGTCCTGCCTCCTCGTGCACAACCAGATCGGCTCCGTCTTCCGCGGCGCCGGCAACAGCGCATCGGCCACCGTCGCCTTCGTCAAGACGGTCCCGCCGGCTCCGTCTCGCGGTGGCCAAGGCGGCGACGGCGGATCCGGCTCGTCGTCGTCCCTGAGCACCATCACCATCATATTCGGCATCGTGCTGCCGGCCGTGGCGGCGGTGTTCATCACCTTCCTGCTGTACGTGCTGGGCGTGCACTGGCTCAAGAACCGCCACGGCGGCGCCGGCAAGGCGAAGAGGAAGCAGCACGGCCACGGCGGCAGCAGCTGGTTCATGCTGCACATGATGCCGTCCTTGTCGTCGTCGCGGGCGTCGTCCAACGCCCCGTCGGAGAAGGGGGGCGGCGACAGCGAGGACGAGGGCGACGACGAGGTGCTAATCCCCGGCCTGCCGACCCGGTTCACGTTCGCCGACCTGGAGGCGGCCACCAACGGCTTCAAGTGGCAGATCGGGTCCGGCGGGTTCGGCTCCGTGTACCGCGGCGAGCTCCCCGACCGTACCACCGTGGCCGTGAAGCGGATGAACAACCTGGGCATGCAAGGCCGGCGCGAGTTCCTCACGGAGATCGCCGTCATCGGCAACGTCCACCACGTGAACCTGGTCAAGCTCCGCGGGTTCTGCGCCGAGGGCGCCCGGCAGCAGCTGCTGGTGTACGAGCACATGAGCCGCGGCTCGCTCGACCAGTCCCTCTTTCCCCGCGCCGGCGCCGGCGCCGCTTCTAAGGCGGTGCTGGAGTGGGGGGAGCGGCTGGGCGTGTGCGTGGGCGCGGCGCGCGGGCTGGCGTACCTGCACGCCGGCTGCGACCGCAAGATCCTGCACTGCGACGTGAAGCCGGAGAACATCCTGCTGGACGAGCGCGGCGGCGTGAAGATCGCCGACTTCGGGCTGGCGAAGCTGATGAGCCCGGAGCAGTCGGGGCTCTTCACCACCATGCGCGGCACCCGCGGGTACCTGGCGCCGGAGTGGCTCATGAACGCGCCCATCACCGACAAGGCCGACGTCTACAGCTTCGGCATGGTGCTGCTGGAGCTCCTCCGCGGCCGCAAGAACTCCAAGCAGGACGACGACGACCACCACGACGCCGCCACCACCGGCACAAACAGCAGCACCACCACCAGCGGCACCACCGGCGAGGCGACGGAGGCGAGGAGGAGCAGCTACTTCCCGGCGCTGGCGCTGGAGCTGCACGAGGAAGGGCGGTACATGGAGCTGGTGGACCGGAGGCTGGAGGGGGGCGCCGACGCGGCGGAGGTGGAGAGGGTGGTGCGCGTGGCGCTGTGCTGCCTCCATGAGGAGGCGTCGTCGCGGCCGGCCATGACGGCGGTGGCCGGCATGCTCGACGGCAGCATGGACGTGTGCGTGCCGAGGACGGAGCAGCTGGCGTACCTGAGGATGTACGGCCGCGGCCTCGTCGACGTCCGGCCCGGCGGGTGGAAGGGCAAGTGGAAGGGCTCCGAGATGACCGCCGGCAGCAGCAGCTGGTCGCCGCCGTCGTGCGTGTCGGCGCAGCAGCTCTCGGCCCCCAGATGACATGCCATCGCCGTCCGTGTAATTATAATGCAATGTGATGCAAATTTTGCCGTGAAAAAAGTATATCAAAGAGGTGTACGTGCATGTTGTTTCTGTCAATAGAGTATTTGTTAGTACTACTTGTGAATACATACATACTCTACGATACAAAGTTACAAACAAGATAAATTTTCATCTCATCAACATCTTGACAGGACCTGTGGTTTCCCCCGATGCTCCAAGAACGGGTAAAGGCCATGGCAGCGCCTTCAAGAAGGAAGACGGACACCCATGAATGTCACCGCTGCCAGCATTGAAAAAACGAACCCCAACAGCCCCCAACAGCCATTCACCCATGAATGTCGCGCCCCCAACAGCCCCCCTCCTCCAGGCCAGTTTTTTCGACGGCGAAGAAAAACGATCCAGTCGCGCCCCAAGGAGCCCTTTTTCGCGAGTTAGGGTCAAAATTGGTCCCGACGGTCCCAGGCCAAACCCAGCGCGTTGGGGGCGTCGACAGAAATGTTTTTGACGCGAAATAGTTGTGGACCCGCCGAGTCAGCGACTAGCACACGGTCGTCATCCTCATCGCCTTGTTTCCCTTGGGAATCAATGCGAAGGATCCGTCGTCAGCCAGCCTTCCATTGATTCTTCACGTGCGGTGCAATGAATGCGCGGTGACGCACGTCCCGTCCGTTCCTGCCACACGTTCACACGGCGCCGCTCCGCGTGCCCGCCCTTCCGAGGCTATATAAGCCGCCCCTCTCCCTGCCGGAGGCCACACACCTCTCTCAATAGAATCTCGTCGTCAACGCCCTCTCCTCTTTCGTCACCGGCGCCTCCTCTCCCTCTTTCTCCCCCAAAAATGGCCGAACGCTTACCCGAGGATGGAGCGGCAGCCGATGGCTTCGGCCGCCGTCACCTACGCGAGGACGAGGCCTGCCTTCTCTACGAGGCGGACTACCCGACGCCAACAGACATGCGGGTTCCGGGCTCGTGGAGGCTGAGCAGTGGCGGCATCGTCATCAACGAGCCTGCGCGCCACCTCCCGCCTCGTCAAGGCGAAGATGGAGCCGACGCTCCTCCCCATCAAGCAGGAGCACCTATCTATGGCTGCCGATGAAGAGACCTCCCTCAAATGGGCGCGGGACTACTACTTCCGGGAGGAGATGAAGCGCCAGCACCGCGCCCTTGAGGAGATCGCTGCGCGGCGCCGCGACCGTGAGGAGGACGACGTTGTCATCCTCGACGACAGCGACGAGTAGGCGTCCGGGCTTTCCAACCCCGTTCACCATGGCGACCAAGGGCAGGGGTACAGCAAGGACGACGGTAGAACGCAGGACGACGACGACGGCGGCGGTGATTACACTAACTTCTACAAACTTCTCGACATGTAGAAGACGGCATCGGGTGGCGGATGGAGATGCTCTTGCACCGAGGGTATCTCATGGCTGATGATCTGAATGAGTGAATGAAAAATGATAGGGATGATGGATTTTTTCTTTTCTTTTTGTCATCATGGTAGAAGCTGGGCCAATTGAAAAGGAGGGTCAATGCCAATTGCACATGGCGACGTTTGCTTGCATTCTTGCTTCCGTATGAAAGGAGATGATGATCCTATATATGCATATTCAAACAGATCCATCTGCACCTGCCACTGCACGCCACCATGACAGCCGGCCAGCATAAATAATAATAATAATGTAGTACCAACTTAAAAATACTGTGGCATGTCATGGGGATAAAAATGAATATTCCATCAATAAAACACACATGTGGATGTGGTATAAGATGACGACATACTGTGGTAGGAGTATCATTTTTATACTGGTATGATTTTGATAGTCATAATCCCCAAGAAGAAGAGGCAATGATCCATCTCCACCTGCAACAGGAAAAATATATGAACAAAATATATTAGTGGACCACGTCGCAAACAATGAGAAATCAGATTTATGTATAGTAAGATAATAAGATCATAATCTTTGATGAGTGGTTTAGGTATTTCCTCCATTGGTCCGTGTAACACCCCAAAACTTTGGGCATGATTTTTAAAACTGGCCATGGTAATTTAAAAACGTATTTTTGGGTTTCCTGCAGTTTTCAGGCCCTTTTTTGTTTTATTTTATAAAAATATTTATTTCTTAAGTAGGGGTATTTGAAAGATGTTATTTGACTTGAGTGTTGCCTCAAATATTTTTCCAATTATTTCCAAATCAAATAAAGGCATTTTTATAAATATTTCCTTTATGTCTCATTTATTCAAAAATTTATTTCTAAGGCATGATTTGAACTGCAAGCATTTGATAATTTCTCTTGAAAATTCCACAAATACTTGGAAATGATTTAGTATGTATCTGAATCAATTTTTATGAAATAATCTAGCCCAGTGTTTTGGAATGAGTAAGCACATTATATCCTTTTCCATTTCTCATACCACTTGATATTTGTACTACAACCCCTAGTTAAAACTCTTAAAAAATTCTACAAAAATTTGGAGTTGTCAAGGAGTTTATATAAATAACTTTTATGCAAAAAAACACTTTGTGCTTTGAAAATTTTGAGTACTACTTCTTATTTTTTGTTCTGGACCAGATTTGCAATTTGCACTGCAACCATATTATTTTCTTACCCAAAGCTTTTGACAATTTTACTACTTACACATGACCTTACAAAACCCTCAAGTCCAGAATTTCAGCCCCAATGGTATTGTTTGAGACCAGGTTATAACCTCATTTTGTTTCTGTTCAGGAATGCACTTTTGTAAAAATTGCACTAACAAGTTTCTGGTTTTCAAAAACTAACCTTTCCATCTTTATTAGAATCCAAAGAGACCATGGACTGGTAAATTTGGTGGCCACAAAACCTCTCTAGATGCCCATGGAATTCTGTCAAGCATCTTGTGTGGCTAATCAGAATTGGCACAGTTTTTAGATTGCATTGGAGATTTTCTTTTTGTGCCCCACTAGCATGTCTAGCAGAACGTGGTTAAATCTCTTAGCCACCATGTGGAGTTTCAACTCAAACCTAAGAACCTAGCCCGCCCTGGCATTTCGTCGAACACGTGTGTGGCATGTCTAGAACGCGCCCAGAGCGCCCGTTTTGCTGCCTGCGCATCCAAGTCGCCGCGTCCCACATGACCCCGCGCTCTCTGGCCCTTCCCCACTCGCAGAGACGTTCAACACCATGCCAAGACCCAACCGACTACCCCCTGGCTCCCCGCAGCGCCGCCGCAGCATCTCCTTGGCGGCATGCCTGTGACCGCAGCTCGCCCCTGCCATGGCAGCGCCGTCCCTCCTCTCCCCACTCGCCAGCTGCCTCTGGTGTAGTACCAGAGCTCATACGCTTTCTCCCAAACTCGCGAGCTATTGCCACGTCGCCCCATAGTAACGGTGGCGGCATGTCTCCGGGCTTATCAAATTCGGCCAAAACCGAGTCAAATTCAAAAGAAATTCATAGTTTGCATTAAATTTGTACAATAAGTGAAATAGAAACATAATTAAACATAAAACTAAAGTAAAAAAACTAGACTACGTCACCGCCGCCCGCCGCTAACGCCCGACGCCGCCGCCTTCTACGTGCCGAGGAGCTTGTAGAAAGTGGTGTAGTCGTCGTCGCTGTCATCGTCGTTGCCGTCCGCTCCGTCGCCGTCCTTGCTACATCCCTGCCCTGGGTCGCCGTGGCGAACGGGGTTCGAAGGGGCGCCTCGTCGTCGTTGTCGTCGAGGATAACCAGGACGCCTTCCTCGCGGCCGCGGCGACGGGCGGCGATTTCCTCTAGGGTGCGGCGTTGGCGCTCCATCTTCTCCCGGACATAGTCGTCCTGCCCATTTCAGGGCGGCCTCGTCAGCGGCGGTCATGGCGAGATGCTCCTGCTTGACGAGCAAGAGCCCCATCTCCGTCTTCGGGCTGACGAGGCGGGTGGAAGAGCCGGGCTCATTGATGACGATGCCGGTGCTGGCCGTGCGCTGCCCGAGCGGCATCTTATGCGACTACGGCTTGACGGGGAGCAACACCGGCAATCCGGGGGAGCGGGAGTCGGAGCCGCCGGACGATGCGGACATCGCCGTCTCCATCCTCCTCGGTGTCCAGGTGCTGCCGGGGCGACGAGAGAAGGTTGGTGGCGGTGGATAGTCGTACCTGGGCGTGTTGGCGCCCTCGATGTGGTCGAGGACGGCCTCCAAGGTTCGGCTGGGGACGCCCCACCATTGGCGCCGTCCCTTGGAGTTGTGGCGGCCGCGGGGCTTGACCCTGTTGGTGGCGATGAGCTGGTCGACGTGACAGTGCTCGAAATACGCCGTCCATAGCGCATTGCTATTGGGGGCGTACGGCGGAAGGTTGCGTGAGCTCTTCGGCAGGCCAGAGCGGATGCACACGATCTCTGTACGCCGGTCAGCTCCTATGGGCGGTGGTGGCACCGAGACGCCGACGGTGCTCAACCTCCATGACCCCGGCACCCTCATGTCCGGCGGCATCGGGTAGTCCGCCTCGTAGAGGAGACGGGCCTCGTCCTCGCGGAGATGCCAGCGGCCGAAGCCATTGGTGGCCGTACCGTCGCCGGGGTAGTGTTCGGTCATCTTTTTCGGGGGAGGAGAGGCGGAGAAGGGGCCGGTGCTGGAGAAGAAGAGAAGAGAGCATCAACGGGAGAGGTGTGCGGCCACCGGCGGGGGGAGCACACCTTATATAGCCGCGGGCGGGTGGGCACGTGGAGAGACGATGTGTGAACGCGTTGTTGGAAATATGCCCTAGAGGCAATAATAAATTAGTTATTATTATATTTCTTAGTTCATGATAATCGTTTATTATCCATGCTATAATTGTATTGATTGGAAACACAATACTTGTGTGGATACATAGACAAAACACTGTCCCTAGTAAGCCTCTAGTTGACTAGCTCGTTGATCAAAGATGGTCAAGGTTTCCTGGCCATAGGCAAGTGTTGTCACTTGATAACGGGATCACATCATTAGGAGAATCATGTGATGGACTAGACCCAAACTAATAGACGTAGCATGTTGATCGTGTCATTTTGTTGCTACTGTTTTCTGCGTGTCAAGTATTTATTCCTATGACCATGAGATCATATAACTCACTGACACCGGAGGAATGCTTTGTGTGTATCAAACGTCGCAACGTAACTGGGTGACTATAAAGATGCTCTACAGGTATCTCCGAAGGTGTTAGTTGAGTTAGTATGGATCAAGACTGGGATTTGTCACTCCGTGTGAACGGAGAGGTATCTCGGGGCCCACTCGGTAATACAACATCACACACAAGCCTTGCAAGCAATGTAACTTAGTGTAAGTTGCGGGATCTTGTATTACGGAACGAGTAAAGAGACTTGCCAGTAAACGAGATTGAAATAGGTATACGGATACTGACGATCGAATCTCGGGCAAGTAACATACCGAAGGACAAAGGGAATGACATACGGGATTATATGAATCCTTGGCACTGAGGTTCAAACGATAAGATCTTCGTAGAATATGTAGGATCCAATATGGGCATCCAGGTCCCGCTATTGGATATTGACCGAGGAGTCTCTCGGGTCATGTCTACATAGTTCTCGAACCCGCAGGGTCTGCACACTTAAGGTTCGACGTTGTTTTATGCGTATTTGAGTTATATGGTTGGTTACCGAATGTTGTTCGGAGTCTCGGATGAGATCACGGACGTCACGAGGGTTTCCGGAATGGTCCGGAAACGAAGATTGATATATAGGATGACCTCATTTGGTTACCGGAAGGTTTTCGTGCATTACCGGAAAAGTTTCGGGCTCATCGGTAGTGTACCGGGAGTGCCGGGAGGGGTGCCGGGGACCATCGGGAGGGGTGTCACGCCCCAAGGGATCTCATGGGCTATGGGAAGAGATAAACCAGCCCCTAGTGGGCTGGAATAAGTTCCCACTAAGGCCCATAAGGTTTGAGAAGGAAAAAACACAAGGTGGAAAGAGTTTCCAAGTGGGAAGGTGGAATCCTACTCCAAGTAGGATTGGAGTAGGACTCCTCCACCTCCAATTTCGGCCAAACCTTTAGGTTTTGAGGCTGCCTCCTCCCCTCCCTCCCACCTATATATACGGAGGTTTTAGGGCTGATTTGAGACAACTTTCTCACGGCTGCCCGACCACATACCTCCATAGTTTTTCCTCTAGATCGTGTTTCTGCGGAGCTCGGGCGGAGCCCTGCTGAGACAAGATCATCACCAACCTCCGGAGCGCCGTCACGCTGCCGGAGAACTCTTCTACCTCTCCGTCTCTCTTGCTGGATCAAGAAGGCCGAGATCATCGTCGAGCTGTACGTGTGCTGAACGCGGAGGTGCCGTCCGTTCGGTACTAGATCGTGGGACTGATCGCGGGATTGTTCGCGGGGCGGATCGAGGGACGTGAGGACGTTCCACTACATCAACCGCGATCTCTAATCGCTTCTGCTGTACGATCTACAAGGGTACGTAGATCACTCATCCCCTCTCGGAGATGGACATCACCATGATAGGTCTTCGTGCGCGTAGGAAATTTTTTGTTTCCCTTGCGACGTTCCCCAACAGTGGCATCATGAGCTAGGTTCATGCGTAGATGTCTTCTCGAGTAGAACACAAAAGGTTTTGTGGGCGGTGATGTGTGTTTTGCTGCCCTCCTTAGTCTTTTCTTGATTCCGCGGTATTGTTGGATCGAAGCGGCTTGGACCGACATTACTCGTACGCTTACGAGAGACTGGTTTCATCGTTACGAGTAACCCCCTTTGCTCAAAGATGACTGGCAAGTGACGGTTTCTCCAACTTTAGTTGAATCGGATTTGACCGAGGAGGTCCTTGGATGAGGTTAAATAGCAACTCATATATCTCCGTTGTGGTGTTTGCGTAAGTAAGATGCGATCCTACTAGATACCCTTGGTCACCACGTAAAACATGCAACAACAAAATTAGAGGACGTCTAACTTGTTTTTGCAGGGTATGATTGTGATGTGATATGGCCAATGATGTGATGTGATATATTGGATGTATGAGATGATCATGTTGTAATAGAAATATCGACTTGCACGTCGATGGTACGGCAACCGGCAGGAGCCATAGGGTTGTCTTTATACTAACATATGTGCTTGCAGATGCGTTTACTATTTTGCTAGGATGTAGCTTTACTAGTAATAGCATAAGTAGCACGACAACCCCGATGGCAACACGTTGATGGATGATCATGGTGTGGCGCCGGTGACAAGAAGATCGTGCCGGTGCTTTGGCGATGGAGATCAAGAAGCACGAGATGATGGCCATATCATGTCACTTATGAATTGCATGTGATGTTAATCCTTTTATGCACCTTATTTTGCTTAGAACGACGGTAGCATTATGAGGTGATCTCTCACTAAAATTTCAAGACGAAATTGTGTTCTCCCCGACTGTGCACCGTTGCTACAGTTCGTCGTTTCGAGACACCACGTGATGATCGGGTGTGATAGACTCAACGTTCACATACAACGGGTGCAAAACAGTTGCGCACGCGGAACACTCGGGTTAAGCTTGACGAGCCTAGCATGTGCAGACATGGCCTCGGAACACATGAGACCGAAAGGTCGAGCATGAATCGTATAGTTGATATGATTAGCATAGAGATGCTTACCACTGAAACTATTCTTGACTCACGTGATGATCGGACTTGAGATAGTGGATTTGGATCATGTACCACTCAAATGACTAGAGAGATGTACTTTTTGAGTGGGAGTTCTTAAGTAATATGATTAATTGAACTAATTGTCATGAACATAGTCTAATGGTCTTTGCGAATTACGATGTAGCTTGCGCTATAGCTCTACTGTTTTTATATGTTCCTAGAGAAAATTTAGTTGAAAATTGATAGTAGCAAAACTTTGCAGACTGGGTCTGTAAAACTGAGGATTGTCCTCGTTGCTGCACAGAAGGCTTATGTCCTTAATGCACCACTCGGTATGATGCACCTCGAGCGTCGTCTGTGGATGCTATGAACATCAGACATACACTTTTCTGATGACTACACGATAGTTCAGTGCAAAATACTTAATGGCTTAGAAGCAAGGCGCCGAAAACGTTTTGAAACGTCATGGAACATAAGTGATGTTCCAAAGAGATGAAATTGCGATTTCATGCTTGTGCCCTTGTTAATAGGTACGAGACCTCCAACAAGATTCTTTGTCCACAAAGTAAATAAGAAAAGCTCAATCGTTGAGCGTGTGCTCAGATTGTCTGAGTACGACAATCACTTGAATCAAGTGGGAGTTAATCTTCCAGATGAGATGGTGATGGTTCTCCAAAGTCACTGCCACCAAGCTGTGAGAGCTTCGTGATGAACTATAACATATCAAGGATAGATACAATGATCCTTGAGCGATTCGTGATGTTTGACACTGCGAAAGTAGAAATCAAGAAGGAGCATCAATAGTTGATGGTTTGTAAAACCACTAAGTTTCAAGAAAGGCAAGGGCTAGAAGGGATACTTCGTGAAACGGCAAAACAGTTGCTGCACTAATGAAGAGACCCAAGATTAAACCCAAACCCGAGACTAAGTGCTTCTGTAATGAGGGGAACAGTCACTGAGGCGGAGCAACTCTAGATACTTGGTAGATAAGAAAGCTGGCAAAAGTCGAAAGAAGTATATTTTATATACATGATGTTGATGTGTACTTTTCTAGTACTCCTAGTAGCATGAGGGTATTGGATACCGGTTCGGTTGCTAAGTGATTAGTAACACGAAATGAAAGCTACGGCATAAACGGAGACTAGCTAAAGGCGAGGTGACGATACGTGTTGGAAATGTTTCCAAGGTTGATATGATCAGACGTCGCACGCTCCCTCTACCATCGGGATTGGTGTTAAACTTAACTAATTGTTATTTGGTGCTTGCGTTAAGCATGAACATGATTGGATCGTGTTTATTGCAATACGATTATTCATTTAAAGAGAATAATGGTTACTCTATTTTCTTGAATATTCACCTTCAATGGTTTATTGAATCTCGATCGTAGTGTTACACATGTTCATAATATTGGTGCCAAAAGATACGAGTTAATGATGATAGTACCACTTACTTGTGGCACTGCCGCTTAAGTCATGTTAGTATAAATTGCATGAAGAGGCTCCATGCTGATGGATCTTTGTACTCACCTGATTTCGAATCACTAGTGACATGCAAATCATACCACATGAGCAAGGCCTTGTTTTCATTGAGATGAAACAAGATAGTAACTTGTTGGAAGTGATACATTTTGATGTATGCAGTCCAATAGGTGCTGAGGCACGTAGTGGATATCATTGTGTTCTTACTTCAATGATGATTTGAGTAGATACTAGAGTATTTACTTAATGAATCACAAGTCTGAAATATTGAAAAGTTCAATTCTGTTTCGGAGTGAAGTTCGTCGTAACAAGAGGATAAATTGTCTACGATATGATCATAGAAATGAATATCTGAGTTACGAGTTTTGGTACGCAGTTAAGACAATGTGGAAATTGTTTCGCAGTTCATGCCACTTGGAACATCATAGTGTGATGATGTGTCTGAACATCATAGCCATGCACTATTTGGAATGGTGCATACTATGATGTCTCTTATCGAATTACCACTATCGTTTATGGGTTATGCATTAGAGACAACAACACTCACTTTAAATAGGGCACCGCGTATTTCCGTTGAGATGACACAGTATAGACTGAGGTTTAGAGAAATCTAAACTGTCGTTTCTTGAAAGTTTGGGGTTTCGACACTTATGTGAAAAAGTTTCAGTCTGATAAGCTCGAACCCAAAGCGGATAAATGCTTCTTCATAGGGTATCCAAAACAGTTGGGTACATCTCCTATCTCAGATCCGAAAGCAAAGTGTTTGTTTCTAGAAACGGATCCTTTCTCGAGGAAAGGTTTCTCTCGAAAGAATTGAGTGGGAGGGTAGTAGAACTTGATAAGGTTATTGAACCATCACTTCAACCAGTGTGTAGCAGGGCGCAGGAAGTTGTTCCTGTGGCGCCTACACCAATTGAAGTGGAAGCTGATGATGGTGATCATTGAAGCTTCGAATCAAGTTACTACAAACCTCGTAGGTCGACAAGGTCGCGTACTGCTGCAGAGTAGTACGGTAACCATGTCTTGGAGGTCATGTTGTTGAGCAACAGTGAATCTACGAGTTATGGAGAAAGCGATGGTGGGCCCAGATTCCGACAAATGGCTGGAAGCCATGAAATCCGAGAGAGGATCCATGGATGAAAACGAAGTGTAGACTTTGGAAGAATTACTTGATGGTCATAGGACTATTGAGTAAAGATGGATCTTTAAAGGAAAACAGACGATGATGGTGATAAGTCACTATTAAGAAAAGCTCGACTAGTCGCAAAGATGTTTTCGACAAGATCAAATGGTTGACTATGATGAGACTTTCTCACTCGTAGCGATGCTAAAGGTCTGTTAGAATTATGTTAGTTGTTGATGCATTATTTATGAAATATTGCACGTAGGATGTCAAAACATTGTTTCCTCGACGGTTTCCTTGAGCAAACATTGTATGTGATACAACCAGGAGGTTTTGTCGATCCTAAAGATACTAGCAAGTATGCAAGTTCCAGCGATCCTTCAATGGACTGGTGCAAGCATCTCGGAGTTGGAATATATATACTTTGATGAGATGATCAAAGATTTTGGGTTTGTACAAGGTTTATGAGAAACTTGTATTTCCAAAGAAGTGAGTGGGAGCACTATAGAATTTCTGATAGGTATATGTGGTTGACATATTGTGGATCAGAAGTAATGTAGAATTTCTGTAAAGCATACAAGGTTGTTTGAAAGAAGTTTTCAAAGGAGTACCTGGATTACGCTACTTGAACGTTGAGCATCAAAGATCTATGGAGATAGATCAAAAGCGCTTAATAGAAGTTTCAACAAGATGCATGCCTTGACAAGTTTTTGAAGGAGTTCAAAATAGATCAGTAAAGAAGGAGTTCTTGGTTGCATTGTAAGGTGTGAATTTGAGTAAGACTCAAAACCCGACCACGGCAGAATAAAGAGAATAGACGAAGGTCGTCTTCTATGCCTTAGCCGTAGAATCTAAAGTATGCCATGCTGTGTACCGCACCTGATGTGTGCCTTGACTCAAAGTCTGTTGAGAGGTACAGAGAGTGATCCATGATTGAATCACTAGCAGCGGTCGAAATTTATCCTTAGTAACTAATGGACTAAGGAATTTTTCTCGATTATGGAGGTGGTTAAAGAGTTTGTCGTAAAGGGTTACGTCAATGCAAGCTTTGACACTAATCCGGATAACTATGAGTAGTGAAACGGATTCGTATAGTAGAGTAGATATTTGGAGCATTTCCGAATAGCACGTAGTAGCAGCATCTATAAGATGACATAAAGATTTGTAAAGAACGCACGAATCTGAAAGTTTCAGAACCGTTGACTAAAACCTCTCTCACGAGCAAGACGTGATCAGACCCCATAACTATATGGGTGTTGGATTCGTTGGAATCACATGGTGATGTGAACTAGATTATTGACTCTAGTGCAAGTGGGAGACTGTTGGAAATATGCCCTAGAGGCAATAATAAATTAGTTATTATTATATTTCTTAGTTCATGATAATCGTTTATTATCCATGCTATAATTGTATTGATTGGAAACACAATACTTGTGTGGATACATAGACAAAACACTGTCCCTAGTAAGCCTCTAGTTGACTAGCTCGTTGATCAAAGATGGTCAAGGTTTCCTGGCCATAGGCAAGTGTTGTCACTTGATAACGGGATCACATCATTAGGAGAATCATGTGATGGACTAGACCCAAACTAATAGACGTAGCATGTTGATCGTGTCATTTTGTTGCTACTGTTTTCTGCGTGTCAAGTATTTATTCCTATGACCATGAGATCATATAACTCACTGACACCGGAGGAATTCTTTGTGTGTATCAAACGTCGCAACGTAACTGGGTGACTATAAAGATGCTCTATAGGTATCTCCGAAGGTGTTAGTTGAGTTAGTATGGATCAAGACTGGGATTTGTCACTCCGTGTGAACGGAGAGGTATCTCGGGGCCCACTCGGTAATACAACATCACACACAAGCCTTGCAAGCAATGTAACTTAGTGTAAGTTGCGGGATCTTGTATTACAGAACGAGTAAAGAGACTTGCCAGTAAACGAGATTGAAATAGGTATACGGATACTGACGATCGAATCTCGGGCAAGTAACATACCGAAGGACAAAGGGAATGACATACGGGATTATATGAATCCTTGGCACTGAGGTTCAAACGATAAGATCTTCGTAGAATATGTAGGATCCAATATGGGCATCCAGGTCCCGCTATTGGATATTGACCGAGGAGTCTCTCGGGTCATGTCTACATAGTTCTCGAACCCGCAGGGTCTGCACACTTAAGGTTCGACGTTGTTTTATGCGTATTTGAGTTATATGGTTGGTTACCGAATGTTGTTCGGAGTCCCGGATGAGATCACGGACGTCACGAGGGTTTCCGGAATGGTCCGGAAACGAAGATTGATATATAGGATGACCTCATTTGGTTACCGGAAGGTTTTCGTGCATTACCGGAAAAGTTTCGGGCTCATCGGTAGTGTACCGGGAGTGCCGGGAGGGGTGCCGGGGACCATCGGGAGGGGTGTCACGCCCCAAGGGATCTCATGGGCTATGGGAAGAGATAAACCAGCCCCTAGTGGGCTGGAATAAGTTCCCACTAAGGCCCATAAGGTTTGAGAAGGAAAAAACACAAGGTGGAAAGAGTTTCCAAGTGGGAAGGTGGAATCCTACTCCAAGTAGGATTGGAGTAGGACTCCTCCACCTCCAATTTCGGCCAAACCTTTAGGTTTTGAGGCTGCCTCCTCCCCTCCCTCCCACCTATATATACGGAGGTTTTAGAGCTGATTTGAGACGACTTTCTCACGGCTGCCCGACCACATACCTCCATAGTTTTTCCTCTAGATCGTGTTTCTGCGGAGCTCGGGCGGAGCCCTGCTGAGACAAGATCATCACCAACCTCCGGAGCGCCGTCACGCTGCCGGAGAACTCTTCTACCTCTCCGTCTCTCTTGCTGGATCAAGAAGGCCGAGATCATCGTCGAGCTGTACGTGTGCTGAACGCGGAGGTGCCGTCCGTTCGGTACTAGATCGTGGGACTGATCGCGGGATTGTTCGCGGGGCGGATCGAGGGACGTGAGGACGTTCCACTACATCAACCGCGATCTCTAATCGCTTCTGATGTACGATCTACAAGGGTACGTAGATCACTCATCCCCTCTCGTAGATGGACATCACCATGATAGGTCTTCGTGCGCGTAGGAAAATTTTTGTTTCCCTTGCGACATTCCCCAACACGCGTGGCAGAAGCCGCCGAGACGCACGTCGCCGCGCGCCTTCACTGAGCTGCCCGTGAGGAATCAATGAAAGGCTGAACGGCGGAGTAGCCTTCACATTGATTCCCGCGGGAAACGAGGCGACGAGAACGACGACCGCGTGCCCAGTCGCTGCATCGCTGACTCGGCGGTGCCACGTTTTTCGCGCCAAAAACGTTTCCGCCGGCGCCCCCGAGCGACCTCCAGCGCGCTGGGTTCGGGTTGGGACTGCCGGGGAAAATTTTGGCTCGAGTCGGCGAAAAACAGGCTCCTGGGGGCACGACTGGGCCGTTTTTCACCCGCCGATGGAAAAAATGGCCCGGGGAGGCTTGTTGGGGACGCGGATGGAGATGCTCTAAGGCGGAGCTGCACCGTGCGATAGCAGGAGCCGGTGGGCTTGAGCTCCACCGCGCCGGAGGGCCAGGAGCAGCAGTCAACGGGCTCGATCTCCACCATGCCGAAGGGCCAGGAGCAGCAGTCGACGGGCTCAAGCTCCACCATGCCGAAGGGATAGGACTAGCAGTTGCTCCGGGCTCGAGTTTCACCGCGCTAGAGGGCCAGGAGCAGCAGCGGCAGACTCGAGCTCCATCATGCCGCACACCAGAGTGAGCAGGAGCCGCGCCGGCCGCGTACATGCGCGAGCGGCGGCCGCGCTAGCCACACACCAGAGAAAGAAGCAGCTATGCCCGCCAGACGGGCGCGAGCAGCTGTGCCGTTGGCCGCGCTCACCATCCATCCTGGCCTCACGCGGCGCGGCGGACCTCACCGGCGTGAACGGCTACGGAGCAGAGGAGGCTGCCCGCGGAGAGCACCTCGCCGTTGGCGGTCGGGGATGTGGAGTGTCGTGGAATCCGTCATGGATGGATCTTGGAGGTCCACCATCATGGTCTCTCCGACGAGCACCAACAGGAATGGCGGCAGCCACAAGGAGCCCGTTCGGAGGGGCGACGACCGAAGCTCAACCTCCCGCAACATGTCGTTCGGCAGCCGGTGCCGCAACCTACCCCTGCCTCCCGACGCAGTGTTGCTCCGACAACCTCGCACAAGTAGAAAACAGGGCTTTGGTCAAGCCGATGAAAGTGCTTTAATCCCGGTTCTATTATGAACCAGCATTGCAGGGGGGATAACCCCGGGGTAGGCTCATCGAGCCTACTCCTTTGACTCCTGCCATGAAGGAACAACACGAATCATTCTACAAAAGCCCAAGTCCCCCTAGCCGGCTAGGAAGCACCTGCCGGCTCGGGGCAAGACGGCCAATTCTCTCTGGCCGGCCAGGAAGCTCGTGCCGGCTAGAGGCGAGACGACTACCTCCCTCTGGCCGTCTAGGCCAAGCCAGCCGGCTAGAGGCGAGGCGGCCGTGCCTAGGCCAGCTAGTTAAGAAACTAGCCGGCTAGGGAACTCAAGTCACATCAGAATGTAGGTCATGACGAGACCCTACGGTTAAAGGTGGCTACGCGTCAGCCAAGGTAATGGATTGGAGCACACGGTAGGTACAAACATCGATGACCATGCCGCTGACCTACTCCGGCTCCGATCCATCATCCTGCACAGTGTCGGCCTGTCAAATTCCCACTCCATTACTGCACTCGGCGTGGGAACAGTGGAGACGGCCGTACTGGCGGCCCATGACGAATCTCGCAAGAGGACGCCGGACGTACTACACGTGTCCTGCATCAATGATGACCCACAAGTATAGGGGATCTATCGTAGTCCTTTCGATAAGTAAGAGTGTCGAACCCAACGAGGAGAAGAAGGATCTGACAAGTGGTTTTCACCAAGGTATTCTGTGCAAGCACTGAAATTATCGGTAACAAATAGTTGTGTGATAAGATGATTCGTAGCAAGTAGCAAGTAGAAAAAGTAACAACGGTGTAGCAAAGTGGCCCGATCCCTTTTGTAGCAAGGGACAAGCCTGGAGAAACTATTATAGGAGGTAGAGCGCTCCTGAGGACACATGGGAATGTCTGTCAAACTAGTTTTCATATGATTCACGTTCGCTACTTTGATAGTTTGATATGTGGGTGGACGGGTGCTTGGGTGCTGCCCTTACTTGGACAAACCTCCCACTTATGATTAACCCCTCTCGCAAGCATCCTCAACTACGAAAGAAGAATTAAGACAAAGTCTAACCATAGCATTAAACTAGTGGATGCAAATCAGCCCCTTACGAAGCAACGCATAAACTAGGGTTTAAGCTTGTGTCACTCTAGCAATCCATCATCTACTTACTACTTCCCAATGCCTTCCTCTAGGACCAAATAATGGTGAAGTGTTATGTAGTGGATGTTCACATAACATCACTAGAGGAGAGACAACATACAATACATCAAAATATCGAACGAATACCAAATTCACATGACTAATTATAGCAAGACTTATCCCATGTCCTCAGGAACAAAAGTGACTACTCACAAAGCATAATCATACCAAACTAGCGAGAATAGTCCAAAACTGTGATTTTTGACGAGTTCCACGTAACCAGACCCCTGGGTTCCCGAAACGTTCGGATCGCAGCGGGACTCAAAATCAGTGACTAATAGCATATAAAACCGGCCATAATAGGCCAAAACTGCGAGTTTTCTAGACTTCCACGTAACCGGACCCCGGGGTTCCCGAAACGTTCTGATCGTAGCGGGTCCCAAAATCAGTGAGTAATAGCATGCAAAACTGGCCAAAATAGACCAAAACTGCTAGTTTTGACGAGTTCGCCGTAACCGGACCCAAGGGTTCCCGAAACATTCGGATCACACCGGAACCCAAAATCAGTGACTAATAGCGTAGAAAACGGGTCGGAATAGGCCAAAACTACGAGTTTTGACGAGTTCCCCGTAAGTGGATCTCGGGGTTCCCGAAACGTTTGGATCGCGGCAGTATCCAAAATCAGTAAGTAATAGCATACAAAATTAGCCAGAATAGGCCAAAACTGCGAGTTTTGAAGAGTTCCACGTAACCGGACCCCGGGATTCACGAAACGTTTGGCTCGCAGCGGGACCCAAAATAACTAAGTAATAGCATACGAAACCGGCCAGAATAGGCTAAAACTACGCTTTTTGACGAATTCCCCGTAACCGGACCCCGGGGTTCCCGAAACGTTTGGATCACAAGAGTTTTGAAGAGTTCCCCGTAACCGGACCCAAGGGTTCCCGAAACATTCGGATCACACCGGAACCCAAAATCAGTGACTAATAGCATAGAAAACGGGTCGGAATAGGCCAAAACTGCGAGTTTTGACGAGTTCCCTGTAAGTGGATCTCGGGGTTCCCAAAACGTTCGGATCGCGGCGGGATCCAAAATCAGTGAGTAATAGCATTAAAAACAACCCAGAATAGGCCAAAACTGCAAGTTTTGACGAGTTCCCCGTAACCGGGCCCAGGGGTTCCCGAAACTTTCGGATCACAAGAATTTTGACGAGTTCCCCTTAACCGGACCCAAGGGTTCCCGAAACATTCGGATCACAAGGAACCCAAAATCAGTAACTAATAGCATAGAAAACTGGTCGGAATAGGCCAAAATAGCGAGTTTTGACGAGTTCCCCGTAAGTGGATCTCGGGGTTCCAGAAACGTTCGGATCTCAGCGGGATCCAAAATCTATGAGTAATAGCATACAAAACTAGCCAGAATAGGCCAAAACTGCGAGTTTTGACGAGTTCCACGTAACCGGACCCCGGGGTTCCCGAAACGTTTGGCTCGCAGCGGGACCCAAAATCACTTAGTAATAGCATACACAACCGTCCAAAATAGGCCAAAACTGCGCTTTTTGACGAGTTCCCCATAACCGGACCCCCGGATTCCCGAAACTTTCAGAGCACAAGAGTTTTGACGAGTTCCCCGTAACCGGACCCAAGGGTTCCCGAAACATTCGGATCACAGCGGAACCCAAAATCAGTAACTAATAGCATAGAAAACTGGTCGGAATAGGCCAAAACTACGAGTTTTGACGAGTTCCCCGTAAGTGGATCTCGGGGTTCCCAAAACGTTCGGATCGTAGCGGGATCCAAAATCAGTGAGTAATAGCATACAAAACTAGCCAGAATAGGCCAAAACTACGAGGTTTGACGAGTTCCACGTAACCGGACCCCGGGGTTACCAAAACATTGGGATCACAACGGAACCCAAAATCAGTGACTAGTAGCATAGAAAACTGGTTAGAATAGGCCAAAACTGCGAGTTTTGACGAATTCCCCGTAAGTGGACCTCGGGGTTCCCGAAACGTTCGGATCACAGTGGGATCCAAAATCAGTGAGTAATAGCATACAAAACTAGCAGAGTAGGCCAAAAGTACGAGTTTTGACAAGTTCCACGTAACCGGACCCCAGGGTTCCCAAAACGTTTGCATCGAAGCGGGACCCAAAATGACTCAGTAATAGCATACAAAATTGGCCACAATAGTTCAAAACTACGATTTTTTACGAGTTCCTCGTAACCGGACCACGGGGTTCCCGAAACGTTCGGATCGCCGCGGGACACGAAATGAGTGACTAATAGCATACAAAACTGGCCGGAATAGGCTAAAACTACGAGTTTTGACGAGTTCCACGTATCCGGACCCCGGGGTTCCCAAAACATTCAGATCCCAGGAGGACCCAAAATCAGTGACTAATAGCATACAAACGTGGCCAGAATAGGTCAAAACTGCTAGTTTGGACGAGTTCCCCATAACTAGACTTCGGGATTCCCGAATCGTTCGGATCGCAGCGGGATCCAAAATCAGTGAGTAATTGCCTATAGAACTAGCCAGAATAGGCCAAAACTGCGAGTTTTGACGAGTTCCACGTAACGGGACCCCGGGGTTTCAGAAACGTTTGGATCACACGAGGACCCAAAACAGTGACTAAGCGTAAAATCCTGGCCACAATAGGTCAAATCTTCGAGTTTTGACGAGTTCCGTGTAACTAGACCTCGGGGTTCCCGAAACGTTCAGATCGCAACGGGATCCAAAATCAGTGAGTAATAGCATACAAAACTAGCGAGAATAGTCCAAAACTGCGATTTTTGATGAGTTCCACGTAACCGGACCCCTCGGTTCCCAAAACGTTCGGATCGCAGCGGGACCCAAAATCAATGACTAATAGCATACAAAACCGGCCAGAATAGGCCAAAACTGCGAGGTTTGAAGACTTCCACGTAACCGGACCCCAGGGTTCCCAAATTGTTCGGATCGTAGCGGGTCCCAAAATCAGTTAGTAATGGCATGCAAAACAGGCCAGAATAGACCAAACTGCGAGTTTTGACGAGTTCCCCGTAACCGGACCCAAGGGTTCCCGAAACATTCGGATCACACCGGAACCCAAAATCAATGACTAATAGCATAGAAAACGGGTCGGAATAGGCCAAAACTGCGAGTTTTGACGAGTTCCCCGTAAGTGGATCTCGGGGCTCCCAAAACGTTCGGATCGCGGCACGACCAAAATCATAGAGTAATAGCATACAAAACTACCCAGAATAGGCCAAAACTGCGAGTTTTGACGAGTTCCACGTAACCGGACCCCGGGGTTCCCGAAACGTTTGGCTCGCAACGGGACCCAAAATCACTGAGTAATAGCATACAAAGACGTCCAGAATAGGCCAAAACTGCGCTTTTTGACGAGTTCCCCGTAACCGGACCCCGGGGTTCCCGAAACTTTCGGATCACAAGAGTTTTAACGAGTTCCCCGTAACCGAACCCAAGGGTTCCCGAAACATTCGGATCACAACGGAACCCAAAATCAGTAACTAATAGAATAGAAAACTCGTCGGAATAGGCCAAAACTGCGAGTTTTGACGAGTTCCCCGTAAGTGGATCTCGGGGTTCCCGAAACGTTCGAATCGCAACGGGATCCTAAATCAGTGAGTAATAGCATACAGAACTAGCCAGAATAGGCCAAAACTGCGAGGTTTGACGTTCCACGTAACCAGACCACGGGGTTACCGAAACATTCAGATCGCAGCGGGACCCAAAATCAGTGACTAATAGCATACAAAACTGGCCGGAATAGGCTAAAACTACGAGTTTTGAAGAGTTCCACGTAACCGGACCCCGGGGTTACCAAAACGTTCGGATCGCAGTGGGATCCTAAATCAGTGAGTAATAGCATAGAAACGTGGCCAGAATAGGTCAAAACGGCTAGTTTTGACGAGTTCCCCGTAACCGGACCCAAGGGTTCCCGAAATATTCGGATCACACTTGAACCCAAAATCAGTGACTAATAGCATAGAAAACGGGTCGGAATAGGTCAAAACTGCGAGTTTTGACGAGTTCCCCGTAAGTGGATATCGGGGTTCCCAAAACGTTCGGATCGCAGCGGGATCCAAAATCAGTGAGTAATATCATAAAAAACTACCCAGAATAGGCCAAAACTGCGAGTTTTGACGAGTTCCCCGGGGTTCCTGAAACTTTTGGATCACAAGAGTTTTGACGAGTTACCCGTAACTGGACCCAAGGATTCCCGAAACATTCGGATCACAGCGGAACACAAAATCAGTAACTAATAGCATAGAAAACTGGTCGGAATAGGCCAAAACTGCGAGTTTTGACGAGTTCCCCGTAAGTGGATCTCGGGGTTCCCGAAACATTCGGATCGCAGCGGGATCCAAAATGAGTGAGTAATAAAATACAAAACTAGCCAGAATAGGCAAAAACTGCGAGGTTTGACGAGTTCCACGTAACCGGACCCGAGGGTTCCCAAAACATTCGGATCACAACGGAACACAAAATTAGTGACTAATAACATAGAAAACTGGTCAGGATAGGCCAAAACTGCGAGTTTTGACGAATTCCCCGTAAGTGGACCTCGGGGTTCCCGAAACGTTCGGATCATAGTGGGATCCAAAATCAGTGAGTAATAGCATACAAAACTAGCCAGAGTAGGCCAAAACTACGAGTTTTGATGAGTTCCACGTAACCGGACCACGGGGTTCCCGAAACGTTTGGACCGAAGCGGGACCCAGAATGACTGAGTAATAGCATCCAAAATTGGCCAGAATAGTCCAAAACTACGATTTTTTACGAGTTCCCCGTAACCGGACCATGGGGTTCCCGAAACATTCGGATCGCAGCGGGACCCAAAATCGGTGACTAATAGCATACAAAACTGGCCGGAATAGGCCAAAACTATGAGTTTTGACGAGTTCCACGTAAACGGACCCCGGGATTCCCAAAACATTCGGATCCCAGGAGGACCCAAAATCAGTGACTAATAGCGTGCAAACGTGGCCAGAATAGGTCAAAACTGCTAGTTTTGACGAGTTCCCCATAATTAGATTTCGGGATTCCTGAATCGTTTGGATTGCAGCGGGATCCAAAATCAGTGATTAATTGCCTATAGAACTAGCGAGAATAGTCCAAAACTGCGAGTTTTGACGAGTTCCAAGTAATCGGACCCGGGGTTTTCGAAACGTTTGATCACAAGAGGATCCAAAACAGTGACTAAGCGTAAAATCCTGGCCAAAATAGGTCAAAACTACGAGTTTTGACGAGTTCCTTGTAACTGGACCTCGGGGTTCCCGAAACGTTCAGATCACAGCGGGATCCAAAATTAGTGAGTAATAGCATACAAAACTAGCGAGAATAGTCCAAAACTGCGATTTTTAACGAGTTCCACGTAAGTGGACCCCTAGATTCCCCAAACGTTCGGATCGCAGCGAGACCCAAAATCAGTGACTAATAGCATAGAAAACCAGCCAGAATAGGCCAAAACTGCGAGTTTTGAAGACTTCCACATAACCGGACCCCGGGGTTCCGAAAACGTTCGGATCGTAGTGGGTCCCAAAATCAGTGAGTAGTGGCATGCAAAACTGGCCAGATTAGACCAAAACTGCGAGTTTTGACGAGTTCCCCGTAACCGTACCCAAGGGTTCCCGAAACATTCGAATCACACTAGAACCCCGAAATCAGTGACTAATAGCATAGAAAACGGGTCGGAATAGGCCAAAACTGCGAGTTTTGATGAGTTCCCCGTAACCGGACCCAAGGGTTCCCGAAACATTCGGATCAGACCGGAACCCAAAATCAGTGACTAGTAGCATTGAAAACGGGTCGGAATAGGCCAAAACTGCGAGTTTTGACGAGTTCCCCGTAAGTGGATCACGAGGAAACTCTCGTATTCAACTCAACCTACCGGTGCAGTGCTCACCCATATGAGCCGCCCAACAGACGGACGCAAGTCGCCGCCCCCATTGTCCGGCTCACATCAACTCACCGGTGCAGTGCTTGCCTGTACGAGCGGCCCGAGAGGCACGCGCAAGATGCCGCCCTCGGGGTCCAAATGACATCAACATATCGGTGCAGTGCTCGCTTGGATGAGCCGCCCAACAGACACAATCAAGCCGCCTCTGCGTCCCGTCTCCCCCAACAACAATGGATCAAAGCATATCAAAAGTAATAGGAGAGTTTGACACGAAAACATCCCTCGTGAAGCTACAATTTGATCCAACCATTATTGAACCGACAATTCGAAGCAAGCAGCAAAGAAAAATGAAAGTGGTCCTGGAGGAACCACGAGAGCCGGACAACCCGAGAATTAAGCATGGGTCAAACATCCATTATCAACTGTCAAATCTTATGTCGGTTTATGCCACAATCAAGTATGGAGAGTTTCAAGCCGCCTCCTTCAGTCGACTTAAGACTCGGGGGCTACACGGACATGGCTCGGCAGAATCAACTAGGTTGAATAATTCAAGAACCCCAGGTCGTTACAGAACAATTAAGCCGGTCTCGGGGGCTGATGCCTCATTGACGAGAAGATTGAAAGATCGTCTAAGAAGACAAGTCGCCATGATACGACCGCCCAAACATGGGTGCCCGACCTTATTGGCGGATGATTCATAAGCCGTCCAAGCATGGACGCTATCAGTATCAAAGAGCATAAGTCGCCATGCTGCATTTATTTCAAAACTAGATACTGGTACGCCAAAGAGGACCAAAGTTGCCATGTTGCACGTTTCAAACATGGGCGTCTTATATGGTTTTGAGAACTAAGCCGTCTTACTTGGGGGCTACTAGCTCCCAAGTCGTTTTGTAGTAAGAGCGGATACACTTCTGTAATCCTATGTCTGGTTTTTTCCTTAATCATAGGTCACTTGGGGGCTTCCACTCATTGAGTTCAGCCTGAATACCCTCTTGGCTAGCGAAAAATTACCGCATTACAAATGGTTATACTAGATTATGTGTTGGACTAGTCGCCCTATGGACCCATGTACTCTTGGCGAGTCAATCCGTTTTTTGGATCCTCAACTCGCCTTGGTTAAAACATGAAAGGTACCGGCAAGAGCCACACATGGAAAATAGAGAAACCATTGGTTCACTGAACCTGTTTCACTGAAGCTTGACTCGCGCCTGATCAGCCGTTCTAAATAACTTGGGCTGTTGCAAAAGCCTTCTTGGGGTCGCACTAGAGCTTTGCAAACTTGTCCTATCCTTTCGCAATTCATCAAGCCGAATTTTTTTATGACTATCTTCGTGGCACTGCCGTAAGGTTTCATAAAAAGTTTTATAACCCGTCGTGACTCACTGTGCCAGCTTAACCTTTTTGGGTACCACTAGAGCCTTGAGAGTTCGTCCTACCCGTGGTGACTCACTGAGTCGGCTGCCATGACTCATTGAGTCAGCTTATTTATAATAACTTGATGCCATACTATGGTGTTGCCAGCATTATTCTACCATATACATGCATCATATTGCATTGCATCATGCATCATGCATCATATCATGCCGGTCTTCAAACCGGGTCAAAGCATAATTTTTTGCAGGAGCAAATATATCTTTGAATAGCCAATTTGGCTGGATTTTCATCATGGTTTATCATAACCAGTGTTAAATGATTGGGGTTTCTAAAGCCAGCTCAGAAAATTGACTATTTTCAAAGAGCCGCCCTATCACATATAATGCCGAGTCATCTAATTGACCGGCCCTTGGATTTCTTCAACTTGTGCTCTGTAGTAAACTACAACACTTATGGATTTCTCCGACATATGGATTTCTCAAGGATATATTTGTCGGGTTACATTGAAACCACGGTCAAGGATTTCTTTTATTACAAAGGCATCATCAGCTCACAGAGTGGATATGATTTTATTCTACAATGGAAGGAATAGCCCCGAGTCGCTGCAGGCACACAACCCGGCACTTGGGGGCTACATTATTCAAATCAAGATTACATCAAAGTATGAAAGTCCCATGTCGCTGCAAGCATGCACCATGACACTTGGGGGTAATGCAATCCGCTTTTCAAATCATCACATCATCAACAGACCCGCCTACAGGTCGCTTTTTATTCAAGTATGGATTCAAGGAAGAACCGGCTCATCATTTTTATAATGACCCGGTCCTTGGGGGCTAGACATTGCTGCTCAAGCTTCCATCGTTAGATCTACAAAGTCCCTGCTCAATATTGCATAGTGACCCAGCCCTTGGGGGCTACATCATATGATGTTTTATTTTCAAAAGATAAGAATGTGGAAGTCCCGAGTCGCCACAAGTAATCGATCCGGCCCTTGGGGCCTACACTATTCAGATCATAATTTCTAAAGTCCCAGGTTGCCGCAGGCAAGACAACTCGGCACTTGAGGGCTGCATCACTAAGATGTTTCACAGATCATGAGGTTCAAGTTGAAGACCCGGCCCATCACACACTGATGACCCGGCCCTTGGGGGCTACAGGTAATATGGATATATCAAAAATTGAAGAGCACATTTTATTTCGTCATGGAGGTGAAGTATTGGGAGACCGGCTCAACATCACATGGATTTCTTTATCCCCCATAATTCGATATAGTCAATTTGAGTTCAGTTGTTTGACGGGGCATTACCAATAATCATGACCCGCCATTAGCAATCATGACTCGCCATTGTCAAACATAACCCGCGGAAGCAAGAGAAGCTGGTTCAACATTGTGTGGATTTCTTATTCCCCAAATTTTCATCAAGCCAAAGCATTGGAGGCCGACTCAATGACATATGTATTTATTTTGCAAAGGACATGGACTTGCAAGATGATTGTGAAGGCGACTCATTCATATGGAGAAGAGACAGGATTTCTGAGGAGCCACTTCATAAACCGGCGAAGGGAGAGAGCCGGTCACTTAGCATATTTGCTATTCTTATTTCAGCAGCTTACCATGAATAAATTCAAGCTAACCTGGGTGTTAATGTTGGGGATGTACCCCGCGGTATGACCCGACAGACGGTTATGACTGGGAAGACAGTTATGACTCGGCAGGAAGTTATGACCCGCGAGACAGTCAAGTTCCGGAGACGAGTCCCTCAAGATTAGTCTTGAAGAGAAGCCCGGTTGTAAGCAATCCGATCGTAAGTAGCCCGGGACTCAGCGACCTGTTTGTAAGTATCCCGGAACTCAACAATCCGTTTGTAAGTCGCTCGGGACTCAGCAATCCGGTCGTAAGCCGCCCGGGACTCAGGAATCCATTTGTAAGTAGCCGGGGACTCAGCAATCCGTTGGTAACTCGCCCGGAACTCAGCAATCCGTTCGTAAGTCGCCCGGACTCAGAAGCCCACGAAGAGAAGCCTGTGATGGAGAGTCATAATATGCTAAGCCTAAATCCGGCTTGGACTCTATATTTAACTCGCCCCTTCAGCTTATATAAGGAGGGGTGAGACACCCCAAGAGGGTTAGGTTTTTTAGACGTCTCAATAAACAGATTCACAGCTTAGGTCTAGACAAGACAAATCATGAGATAGAGAGATTAGACTCCCATGAGATTAGAGGTGCCGAGTCTGCACCCTTGTAATCGAGATCATCATCTTCATCAATGAAACACAAGGAGGACGTAGGCTTTTACCTCCATTGGAGGGGCCGAACCTGGGTAAACTCACGTCTCTCGATTCCGACCAACCCCTTCAAGCAACCACATTGTTGCGATGTCCTCACACCTAAGTCCTTGTACGAGGAAATCTGCCGTGACAAAACCACGACACCCGGGGTTCCCAACACATTCGGATCCCAGGAGGACCCAAAATCAGTGACTAATATCATACAAACGTGGCCAGAATAGGTCAAAACTGCTAGTTTTGACGAGTTCCCCATAACTAGACTCCGGGATTCCCGAAACGTTCGGATCGCAGCGGGATCCAAAATCATTGAGTAATTGCCTATAGAACTAGCCAGAATAGGCCAAAACTGCGAGTTTTGACGAGTTCCACGTAACTGGACCCCGGGGTTCCCGAAACGTTTGGATCACACGAGGACCCGAAACAGTGACTAAGCGTAAAATCCTGGCCAGAATAGGTCAAAACTACGAGTTTTGACGAGTTCCTAGTAACTGGACCTCTGATGTCAGCTCTGCTTCCCTGGCAACGGCGCCTAGAATAGTCGTGTCGACGGCACCTGGAATCCTTCTGCTGCGGCTACGCCTTAAGGGACTTCCTAGGAAAATATGCAAAGCACTTCCCCCGTGGCCTTGGAGCCTTGCGTTGGTGTTCCCTCGAAGCGGAAAGGGTGATGTAGCACAGCGGTGGTAAGTATTTCCCTCAGTTTGAGAACCAAGGTATCAATCCAATGGAGGAGTATCACAAGATCCCGCACAAACACAAAAAGCTTGCTGCCAACACTATGAAGGGGTTGTCAATCCCTTATAGATTGTTCGCTAAGTGAGAACTGAAAGCAACAAAGTAACAAAGCAAAGTAAAAGCGGATGTGTAAACGATGGATGTGAATAGACCCGAGGGCCGTAGTGTTTACTAGTGGCTTCTCTCATGAAAGCAAGTAGACGGTGGGTGAACAAATTACTGTCGAGCAATTGATAGAACCACGCAAAGTCGTGACGATATCTATGGCAATGATTATATCTATAGGCATCACGCCCTAAACAAGTAGACCGATACTTTCTGCATCTACTACTATTACTCCACACGTCGACCGCTATCCAACATGCATCTAGTGTATTAAGTCCAAAAGAACAGAGTAACACCTTCAGCAAGATGACATGATGTAGATGGACAATCACATATCAACGACAGAGCCCATCTTGTTACCCTTGATGGCAACTACTTAATGTGTGCCTTGCTGCCCCTACTGTCACTGGGAAAGGTCACCACATGGTAGAACCCAAAACCAAGCACTTCTCCCATTGCAAGAATCATAGATATAGTTGGCCAAACAAAACCCAAGACTCGGAGAGACTTACAAGGATATCAAATCATGCATATAAGAAATCAGCAAAGACTCAAATATATATCATAGATAATTTAATCAGAAATCCACAATTCATCGGATCTCGACAAACACACCGCCAAAGAAGATTACATCGGATAGATCTCCATGAAGATCATGGAGAACTTTGTATTGAAGATCCAAGAGAGAGAAGAAGCCATCTAGCTACTAACTACGGACCCGTAGGTCTGAAGTGAACTACTTACGAGTCATTGGAGGGGCGATGATGATGATGAAGAAGCCCTCCAACTCCAAAGTCCCCTCCGGCAGGGTGCCGGGAAGGGTCTCCAGATGAGATCTCGCGGAAACGGAAGCTTGCGGCGGCCGAAAAGTATTTTTCGAGGCTCCCGTGATTTTTTGCTGTATTTTAGTGAATATATAGGCCAAAGATCTAGGTCAGGTGGCGGCCAGGGAGGCCATAAGCCCTGCCACTGCCGCCTCCCCTGGTGGCGGAGTGGGGGCTTGTGGGCTCCCAGGAGCCCTCCTAGCTTGGCCCACACCCCCGTGATCTTCTTCCGTTCGGGAAAAAATTATTTTGGGGATTTTATTCCGCTTGGACTCTGTTCCAAAATCAGATCTGAAAAGAGCCAAAAACACAGAAAAAACAGGAACTGGCACTTGACACAGAATTAATAAGTTAGTCCCCAAAAATATATAAAAGGTACATAAAACATCCAAAGATGACAAGATAACAACGTGAAACCATCAAAAGTTATAGATACGTTTGAGACGTATCAACCTCGGGGTTCCCAAAACGTTCGGATCGCAACGGGATCCAAAATTAGTGTGTAATAGCATACAAAACAAGCGAGAATAGTCCAAAACTGCGATTTTTGACGAGTTCCACATAACCGGACCCCTGGGTTCCCGAAACGTTCGGATCGCAGCGGGACCCAAAATCAGTGACTAATAGCATACAAAACCGGCTAGAATAGGCCACAACTGCGAGTTTTGAAGACTTCCACGTAACCGGACCCCGGGGTTCCCAAAACGTTTGGATCGTAGCGGGTCCCAAAATCAGTGAGTAATGGCATGCAAAACTGGCCAGAATAGTCCAAAACTGCGAGTTTTGACGAGTTCCCCGTAACCGGACCCAAGGGTTCCCGAAACATTCGGATCACACCGGAACCCAAAATCAGTTACTAATAGCATAGAAAATGGGTCGGAATAGGCCAAAACTGCGAGTTTTGACGAGTTCCCCGTAAGTGAGTTCCCAAAACGTCCGGATCGTGGCGGGATCCAAAATCAGTGAGTAATAGCATATAAAACTACCCAGAATAGGCAAAAACTGTGAGTTTTGACGAGTTCCACGTAACCGGACCCCGGGGTTCTCGAAAAGTTTGGCTCGCAGCGGGACACAAAATCACTCAGTAATAGCATATAAAACCGTCGAGAATAGGCCAACACTGCGCTTTTTGACGAGTTCCCCGTAATCGGACCCCGGGGTTCATGAAACTTTCGGATCACAAGAGTTTTGATGACTTCCCCGTAATCGGACCCAAGGGTTCCCCAAACATTCGGATCAAAGCAGAACCCAAAATCAATAACTAATAGCGTAGAAAACTGTTCCGAATAGGCCAAAACTGCGAGTTCTGATGAGTTCCCCGTAAGTGGAACTCGGGGTTCCCGAAACGTTCGGAGCGCAGTGGATCCAAAATCAGTGAGTAATAGCATACAAAACTAGCCAGAATAGGCCAAAACTGCGGGGTTTAACGAGTTCCACGTAACCGGACCCCGGGGTTCCCAAAATATTCTGATCACAACGGAACCCAAAATCAGTGACTAGTAGGATAGAAAACTGGTTAGAATAGGCCAAAACTGCGAGTTTTGACGAATTCCCCGTAAGTGGACCTCGGGGTTCCCGAAACGTTCGGATCACAGTGGGATCCAAAATCAGTGAGTAATAGCATACAAAACTAGCAGAGTAGGCCAAAAGTACGAGTTTTGACAAGTTCCACGTAACCGGACCCCAGGGTTCCCAAAACGTTTGCATCGAAGCGGGACCCAAAATGACTCAGTAATAGCATACAAAATTGGCCACAATAGTTCAAAACTACGATTTTTTACGAGTTCCTCGTAACCGGACCACGGGGTTCCCGAAACGTTCGGATCGCCGCGGGACACGAAATGAGTGACTAATAGCATACAAAACTGGCCGGAATAGGCTAAAACTACGAGTTTTGACGAGTTCCACGTAAACGGACCCCGGGGTTCCCAAAACAATCGGATCCCAAGAGGACACAAAATCAGTGACTTAGCATACAAACGTGGCTAGAATAGGTCAAAACTGCTAGTTTTGTCGAGTTCCCCATAACTAGACTTCGGGATTCCCGAAACGTTCGGATCGCAGCGGGATCCAAAATCAGTGGGTAATTGCCTATAGAACTAGCAGAGTAGGCCAAAACTCCGAGTTTTGAAGAGTTCACGTAACCGGACCCCGGGGTTCCCGAAACGTTTGGATCACACGAGGACTCGAAACAATGACTAAGCGTAAAATCCTGGCCAGAATAGGTCAAAACTGCAAGTTTTGACGAGTTCCCCGTAACTGGACCTCGGGGTTCCCGAAAAGTTCGGATCACAGTGGGATCCAAAATGAGTGAGTAATAGCATACAAAACTAGCAAGAATAGTCCAAAACTGCGATTTTTAACGAGTTCGACGTAACCAGACCCCTGGGTTTGATACGTCCATTTTGCATCGTGCTTTCAGGTCGATATTTATCGCTTTATGGACTGTTATTATACTTTGTGGTACCATACTTATGCCTTTTCTCTCTTATTTTGCAAGGTTTATTTGAAGAGGGAGAATACCGGTAGTTGGAATTCAGGACTGGAAAAGGAACAAGTCCGAGTCCTCTATTCTGCGCAACTCCAAACGACCTGAAAATCAACGTGGAATTTTTTGGGAATATATAAAAAATACTGGGCGAAAGAAGTGTAAGAGGGGAGCTGCCAGGGGCCCACTAGCCTGGTGGCCGCGACCTACCCCCCTAGCCGCGGCAACAGGGCTTGTGGGCACCCTGGTGGCCCACTGCCCCCCCTCTTCTGCTATATGAAGGGTTTCATCCGGAAAAAAATCAGGGTGGATCTTTTTCATGGATTCTCCGCCGCCACGAGGCGGAACTTGAGAAGAACCAATCTAGAGCTCCGGCAGGACGATCCTGCCGGGGAAACTTCCCTCCCGGAGGGGGAAATTGTCGCCATCGTCATCACCAACACTCCTCTCATCGGAGGGGAGTCATCTCCATCAACATCTTCATCAGCACCATCCCCTCTCCAAACCCTAGTTCATCTCTTGTAACCAATCTCCGTCGCGCGACTCCGATTGGTACTTGTAAGGTTGCTAGTAGTGTTGATTACTCTTTGTAGTTGATGCTAGTTGGATTACTTGGTGGAAGAGTTTATGTTAAGATCCTTGATGCTACTCATTACACCTTTGATCATGATTATGATTATGCTTTGTGAGTAGTTACTTTTGTTCCTGAGGAGATGGGATAAGTCATGCTAATAGTAGTCATGTGAATTTGGTATTCGTTCGGTATTTTGATATGCTGTATGTTGTATTTTCCTCTAGTGGTGTTATGTGAACGTCGACTACATAACACTTCACCATATCTGGGCCTAGAGGAAGGCATTGGGGAGTAGTAAGTAGATGATGGGTTGCTAGAGTGACAGAAGCTTAAACCCCAGTCTATGCGTTGCTTCGTAAGGGGCTGATTTGGATCCACTAGTTTAATGCTATGGTTAGACGTTGTCTTAATTCTTCTTTCGTAGTTGCGGATGCTTGCGAGAGGGGTTAATCATAAGTGGGATGCTTGTCCAAGTAAGGGCAGTACCCAAGCGCCGGTCCACCCACATATCAAACTATCAAAGTAACAAACGCGAATCATATGAACATGATGAAACTAGCATGACAGAAATTCCCGTGTGTCCTCGGGAGCGTTTTTCCTCCTATAAGACTTTGTTTAGGCTTGTCCCTTGCTACAAAAGGGATTGGGCCACTTTGCTACACCGTTGCTAGTACTTGTTACTTGTTACTTTTCACCTGCTACGTTTCACCTCACTACACCATCACTTGTTACCGCTACTTTCACTGCTTGCAGTTATTACCTTGCTGAAAACCGTTTATCAGAGCCTTCTGCTCCTCGTTGGGTTCGACACTCTTACTTATCGAAAGGACTACGATTGATCCCCTATACTTGTGGGTCATCAGGGTTCCCGAAACGTTCGGATCGCAGCGGGACCCAAAATCAGTGACTAATATCATACAAAACCGGCCAGAATAGGCCAAAACTGCGAGTTTGAAGACTTCCACGTAACCGGACCCCGAGGTTCCGAGAACGTTCGGATCGTAGCGTGTCCCAAAATCAGTGAGTAATGGCATGCAAAACTGGCCAGAATAGACCAAGAATGCGAGTTTTGACGAGTTCCCCGTAACCGGACCCAAGGGTTCCCGAAACATTCAAAACACAACAGAACCCAAAATCAGTGACTAATAGCATAGAAAAAGGGTCAGAATAGGCCAAAACTGTGAGTTTTGATGAGTTCCCCGTAAGTGGATCTCGGGGTTCCCAAAACGTTCGGATCGCGACGGGATCCAAAATCAGTGAGTAATAGCATACAAAACTACCCAGAATAGGCCAAAACTGCGAGTTTTGACGAGTTCCACGTAACTGGAACCCAGGGTTCCCGAAACGTTTGGCTCGCAGCGGGACCCAAAATCAGTGAGTAATAGTATACAAAACCGTCCAGAATAGGCCAAAACTGCGCTTTTTGACGAGTTCCCCGTAACCGGACCCCGGGGTTTCGCGAAACTTTCGGATCACAAGAGTTTTGACGAGTTCCCCGTAACCAGACCCAAGGGTTCCCGAAACATTCGGATCAAAGTGGAACCCAAAATCAGTAACTAATAGCATAGAAAACTGGTCGGAATAGTCCAAAACTGCGAGTTTTGACGAGTTCCCCGTAATTCGATCTCGGGGTTCCCGAAACGTTCGGATCACAGCGGGATCCAAAATGAGTGAGTAATAGCATACAAAACTAGCCAGAATAGGCCAAAATTGCGAGGTTTGACGAGTTCCACGTAACCGGACCCCGGGGTTCCCAAAACATTCGGATCACAACGGAACCCAAAATCAATGACTAATAGCATAGAAAACTTGTCAGGATAGGCCAAAACTGCGAGTTTTGACGAATTCCCCGTAAGTGGACCTCGGGGTTCCCGAAACGTTCGGATCACAGTGGGATCCAAAATCAGTGAGTAATAGCATACAAAACTAGCCAGAGTAGGCCAAAACTGCGAGTTTTGACGAGTTCCACATAACCGGACCCCGGGGTTCCCGAAACGTTTGGATCGAAGCGGGACCCAAAATGACTGAGTAATAACATACAAAATTGGCCACAATAGTCCAAAACTATGATTTTTTACGAGTTCCCCGTAACCGGACCACGGGGTTCCCAAAACATTCGGATCGCTGCGGGACCCAAAATCAATGACTACTAGCATACAAAACTGGCCGGAATATGCTAAAACTACGAGTTTTGACGAGTTCCAGGTAACCGAACCCCGGGGTTCCCAAAACATCCGAATCCTAGGAGGACCCAAAATAAGTGACTAATAGCATAGAAACGTGGCCAGAATAGGTCAAAACTGCTAGTTTTGACGAGTTCCCCATAACTAGACTTCGGGATTCCCGAATCGTTCGGATCGCAGCGGGATCCAAAATCAGTGAGTAATTCCCTATAGAACTAGCGAGAATAGGCCAAAACTGCGAGTTTTGACGAGTTCCACGTAACCAGACCCAGGGTTTCCGAAATGTTTGGATCACAAGAGGACCCAAAACAGTGACTAAGCATAAAATCCTAGCCACAATAGGTCAAAACTGCGAGTTTTGACGAGTTCCTTGTAACTGGACCTCGGGGTTCCCGAAACATCCGGATCGCAGCGGGATCCAAAATCAATGAGTAATAGCATACAAAACTAGCGAGAATAGTCCAAAACTGCGATTTTTGACGAGTTCCACGTAACCGGACCCCTGGGTTCCCGAAACGTTCGGATCGCAGCGGGACCCAAAATCACTGAGTAATAGCATACAGAACCGTCCAGAATAGGCCAAAACTGTGAGTTTTGAAGACTTCCACGTAACCGGACCCCGGGGTTCCCAAAACGTTCGGATCGTAGCGGATCCTAAAATCAGTGAGCAACGACATGCAAAACTGGCAAGAATAGACCAAAACTGCGAGTTTTGACGAGTTCCCCGTAACCGGACCCAAGGGTTCCCGAAACATTCAGATCATAGCAGACCCCAAAATCAGTGACTAATATCATAGAAAATGGGTCGGAATAGGCCAAAGTTGCGAGTTTTGACGAGTTCCCCCTAAGTGGATCTAGGGGTTCCCAAAACGTTCGGATCGCGACGGGATCCAAAATCAGTGAGTAATAGCGTACAAAACTACCCAGAATAGGCCAAAACTGCGAGTTTTGGTGAGTTCCACATAACCGGGCCCCGGGGTTCCCGAAACGTTTGGCTCGCAGCGGGACCCAAAATCACTGAGTAATAGTATACAAAACCGTCCAGAATAGGCCAAAAATGCGCTTTTTGATGAGTTCCCCGTAACCGGAACCCGGGGATCCCGAAACTTTCGGATCACAAGAGTTTTGACGAGTTCCCCGTAACCAGACCGAAGGGTTCCTGAAACATTCGAATCAATGCGGAACCCAAAATCAGTAACTAATAGCATAGAAAACTGGTCGAAATAGTCGAAAACTACGGGTTTTGATGAGTTCCCCGTAAGTGGATCTCGGGGTTCCCGAAACGTTCGGATCGCAGCGGGATCCAAAATCAGTGAGTAATAGCATACAAAACTAGCCAGAATAGGCCAAAATTGCGAGGTTTGACGAGTTCCACGTAACCGGACCCCGGGGTTACGAAAACATTCGGATCACAATGGAACCCAAAATCAGTGAGTAATAGCACAGAAAACTGGTCACGATAGGCCAAAACTGCGAGTTTTGACGAATTCCCCGTAAGTGGACCTCGGGATTCCCGAAACGTTTGGATCGCAGTGGGGTCCAAAATCAGTGAGTAATAGCATACAAAACTAGCCAGAGTAGGCCAAAACTGCGAGTTTTGACGAGTTCCATGTAACCGGACCCCGAGGTTCCCGAAACGTTTGGATCGAGGCGGGACCCAAAATGACTGAGTAATATCATACAAAATTGGCCAAAATAGTCGAAAACTATGATTTTTTACGAGTTCCCCGTAACCGGACCACGGGTTCCCGAAACATTTGTATCGTAGCGGGACCAAAAATCAGTGACTAATAGCATACAAAACTGGTCGGAATAGGCTAAAACTACGAGTTTGGATGAGTTCCACGTAACCGGACCCCGGGGTTCCCAAAACATTCGGATCCTAGGAAGACCCAAAATCAGTGACTAATAGCATAGAAACGTGGCCAGAATTGGTCAAAACTGCTAGTTTTGACGAGTTCCCCATAACTAGACTTCGGGATTCCCGAATCATTCGGATCGCAGCGGGATCCAAAATCAGTGAGTAATTGCCTATAGAACTAGCCAGAATTGGCCAAAACTGCGAGTTTTGACGAGTTCCATGTAACCGGACCCCGGGGTTTCCGAAATGTTTGGATCACACGAGGACCCAAAACAGTGACTAAGCATAAAATCCTGTCCAGAATAGGCCCAAACTGCGAGTTTTGACGAGTTCCCTGTAACTAGACCTCGGGGTTCCCGAAACGTTCGGATCGCAGCGGGATCCAAAATCAGTGAGTAATAGCATACAAAACTAGCGAGAATAGTCCAAAATTCTGATTTTGACGAGTTCCACGTAACCGGACCCTTGGGTTCCCGAAACGTTCGGATCGCAGCGGGACGCAAAATCAATGACTAGTAGCAAACAAAACCGGCCAGAATAGGCCAAAACTGCGAGTATTGAAGACTTCCACGTAACCGGACCCCGGGGTTCCCAAAACGTTCGGATCGTAGAGGATCCCAAAATCAATGAGTAATGGCATGCAAAACTGGCCAGAATAGACCAAAACTACGAGTTTTGACGAGTTCCCCGTAACCGGACCCATGGGTTCCCGAAACATTCGGATCACAGCAGAACCCAAAATCAGTGACTAATAGCATAGAAAACGGGTCGGAATAGGCCAAAACTGCGAGTTTTGACGAGTTCCCCGTAAGTGGATCTCGGCGTTCCCAAAACGTTCGGATCGCGGTGGGATCCAAAATCAGTGAGTAATAGCATACAAAACTACCTAGAATAGGCCAAAACTACGAGTTTTGACGAGTTCCATGTAACCGGACCCCGGGGTTCCCGAAACGTTTGGCTCGCAGCGGGACCCAAAATCACTGAGTATTAGCATACAAAACCGTCCAGAATAGACCAAAACTGCGCTTTTTGATGAGTTCCCCGTAACCGGATCCCGGGGTTCCCGAAACTTTCGGATCACAAGAGTTTTGACGAGTTCCCCGTAACTGGACCCAAGGGTTCCCGAAACATTCGGATCAAAGCGGAATCCAAAATCAGTAACTAATAGCATAGAAAACTGGTCGGAATAGTCCAAAACTGCGAGTTTTGACGAGTTCCCCGTAAGTGGATCTTGGGGTTCCCGAAACGTTTGGGTCGCAGCAGGATCCAAAATCAGTGAGTAATAGCATACAAAACTAGCCAGAATAGGCCAAAATTGCGAGGTTTGATGATTTCCACATAATCGGACCCCGGGGTTCCCAAAACATTCGGATCACAACGGAACCCAAAATCAGTGACTAATAGCATCAAAAACTGGCCAGGATAGGCCAAAACTGCGAGTTTTCACGAATCCCCCCCTGTAAGTGGACCTCGGGGTTTCCGAAACGTTCGGATCGTAGTGGGATCCAAAATCAGTGAGTAATAGCATACAAAACTAGCCAGAGTAGGCCAAAACAGCGAGATTTGACGAGTTCCACGTAACCGGACCCCGGGGTTCCCGAACCGTTTGGATCGAAGCGAGGCCCAAAATGACTGAGTAATAGCATACAAAATTGGCCAGAATAGTCCAAAACTATGATTTTTTACGAGTTCCCCGTAACCGGACCACGGGGTTCCCGAAACATTTGTATCGTAGCGGGACCAAAAATCAGTGACTAATAGCATACAAAACTGGTCGAAATAGGCTAAAACTACGAGTTTTGATGAGTTCCACGTAACCGGACCCCGGGGTTCCCAAAACATTCGGATCCTAGGAGGACCCAAAATCAGTGACTAATAGTATAGAAACGTGGCCAGAATTGGTCAAAACTGCTAGTTTTGATGAGTTCCCCATAACTAGACTTCGGGATTCCCGAATAATTCGGATCGCAGCGGGATCCAAAATCAGTGAGTAATTGCCTATAGAACTAGCCAGAATAGGCCAAAACTGTGAGTTTTGACGAGTTCCACGTAACCGGACCCCGGGGTTTCCGAAACGTTTGGATCACACGAGGACCCAAAACAGTTACGAAGCGTAAAATCCTGGCCAGAATAGGTCAAAACTGCGAGTTTTGACGAGTTCCCTGTAACTGGACCTCGGGGTTCCCGAAACGTTCGGATCGCTGCGGGATCCAAAATCAGTGAGTAATAGCATACAAAACTACCCAGAATTAGCCAAAACTACGAGTTTTGACGAGTTCCATGTAACCGGACCCCGGGGTTCCCGAAGCATTTGGTTCGCAGCGGGACCCAAAATCACTGATTAATGGCATACAAAACCGTCCAGAATAGGCCAAAACTGCGCTTTTTGATGACTTCCCCGTAACCGGACCCCGAGGTTCCCGAAACTTTCGGATCACAAGAGTTTTGACGAGTTCCCTATAACTGGACCCAAGGGTTCCCGAAATATTCGGATCAAAGTGGAACCCAAAATCAGTAACTAATAGCATAGAAAACTGGTCGGAATAGTCCAAAACTGCGAGTTTTGACGAGTTCCCCGTAAGTGGATCTCGGGGTTCCCGAAACGTTCGGGTCGCAGCGGGATCCAAAATCAGTGAGTAATAGCATACAAAACTAGCCAGAATAGGCCAAAATTGCGAGGTTTGATGAGTTCCACATAACCGGACCCCGGGGTTCCCAAAACATTCGGATCACAACGGAACCCAAAATCAGTGACTAATAGTATAGAAAACTGGTCAGGACAGGCCAAAACTGCGAGTTTTGACGAATCCCCCGTAAGTGGATCTCGGGGTTCCCGAAAATTTCGGATCGCAGTGGGATCCAAAATCAGTGAGTAATAGCATACAAACTAGCCAGAGTAGGCCAAAACTGCGAGTTTCGATTTGTTCCACGTAACCCGACCCCGGGGTTCCCGAAACGTTTGGATCGAAGCGGGGCCCAAAATGACTGAGTAATAGCATACAAAATTGGCCAGAATAGTCCAAAACTATGATTTTTTACGAGTTCCCCGTAACCGGACCACGGGGTTCCCGAAACATTTGTATCGTAGCGGGACCCAAAATCAGTAACTAATAGCATACAAAACTGGTCGGAATAGGCTAAAACTACGAGTTTTGATGAGTTCCACGTAACCGGACCCCGGGGTTCCCAAAATATTCAGATCCTAGGAGGACCCAAAATCAGTGACTAATAGCATAGAAACGTGTCCAGAATAGGTCAAAACTGCTAGTTTTGACGAGTTCCCCATAACTAGACTTCGGGATTCCCGAATCATTCGGATCGCGGCGGGATCCAAAATCAGTGAGTAATTGCCTATAGAACTAGCCAGAATAGGCCAAAACTGTGAGTTTTGACGAGTTCCACGTAACCGGACCCCGGGGTTTCCAAAACGTTCGGATCGTAGCGGGTCCTAAAATCAGTGAGTAATGGCATGCAAAAGTGGCCAGAATAGACAAAAACTGCGAGTTTTGACGAGTTCTCCGTAACCGGACCCAAGGGTTCCCGAAACATTCGGATCACAGCAGAACCCAAAATCAGTGACTAATAGCATAGAAAACGGGTCGGAATAGGCCAAAACTGCGAGTTTTGACGAGTTCCCCGTAAGTGGATCTCGGGGTTCCCAAAACGTTCGGATCGCGGCAGGATCCAAAATCAGTGAGTAATAGCATACAAAACTACCCAGAATAGGCCAAAACTACGAGTTTTGACGAGTTCCACGTAACCGGACCCCGGGGTTCCCGAAACGTTTGGCTCGCAGCGGGACCCAAAATCACTGAGTAATAGCATACAAAACCGTCGAGAATAGGCCAAAACTGCGCTTTTTCATGAGTTCCCCGTAACCGGACCCCGGGGTTCCCGAAACTTTAGGATCACAAGAGTTTTGACGAGTTACCCGTAACTGGACCCAAGGGTTCCCGAAACATTCGGATCAAAGCGGAATCCAAAATGAGTAACTAATAGCATAACTGGTCGGAATAGTCCAAAACTGCGAGTTTTGACGAGTTCCCCGTAAGTGGATCTCGGGGTTCCCGAAACGTTCGGATCGTAGCGGGATCCAAAACCAGTGAGTAATAGCATACAAGACTAGCCAGAATAGGCCAAAATTGCGAGGTTTGAGGAGTTCCACATAACCGGACCCCGGGGTTCCCAAAACATTCGGATCACAACGGAACCCAAAATCAGTGACTAATAGCATAGAAAACTGGCCAGGATAGGCCAAAACTGCGAGTTTTGACGAATCCCCCGTAAGTGGACCTCGGGGTTCCCGAAACGTTCGGATCACAGTGGGATCCAAAATCAGTGAGTAATAGCATACAAAACTAGCCAGAGTACGCCAAAACTGCGAGTTTTGACGAGTTCCATGTAACCGGACCCCGGGGTTCCCGAAACGTTTGGATCGAAGCGGGGCCCAAAATGACTAAGTAATAGCATACAAAATTGGCTAGAATAGTCCAAAACTATGATTTTTTACGAGTTCCCCGTATCCGGACCACGGGGTTCCCGAAACATTCGGATCGAAGTGGGACCCAAAATCAATGACTAATAACATACAAAACTGGCTAGAATAGGCTAAAACTACGAGTTTTGACGAGTTCCACGTAACCGGACCCCGGGGTTCCCAAAACATTTGGATCCTAGGAGGACCCAAAATCAGTGACTAATAGCATAGAAACGTGGCCAGAATTGGTCAAAACTGCTAGTTTTGACGAGTTCCCCATAACTAGACTTCGGGATCCCCGAATCATTCGGATCGCAGTGGGAACCAAAATCAGTGAGTAATTGCCTATAGAACTAGCCAGAATTGGCCAAAACTGCGAGTTTTGACGAGTTCCATGTAACCGGACCCCGGGGTTTCCGAAATGTTTGGATCACACGAGGACCCAAAACAGTGACTAAGCATAAAATCCTGTCCAGAATAGGCCCAAACTGCGAGTTTTGACGAGTTCCCTGTAACTAGACCTCGGGGTTCCCGAAACGTTCGGATCGCAGCGGGATCCAAAATCAGTGAGTAATAGCATACGAGACTAGCGAGAATAGTCCAAAATTCTGATTTTGACGAGTTCCACGTAACCGGACCCTTGGGTTCCCGAAACGTTCGGATCGCAGCGGGACCCAAAATCAATGACTAGTAGCAAACAAAACCGGCCAGAATAGGCCAAAACTGCGAGTATTGAAGACTTCCACGTAACCGGACCCCGGGGTTCCCAAAACGTTCGGATCGTAGAGGATCCCAAAATCAATGAGTAATGGCATGCAAAACTGGCCAGAATAGACCAAAACTACGAGTTTTGACGAGTTCCCCGTAACCGGACCCATGGGTTCCCGAAACATTCGGATCACAGCAGAACCCAAAATCAGTGACTAATAGCATAGAAAACGGGTCGGAATAGGCCAAAATTCCGAGTTTTGACGAGTTCCCCGTAAGTGGATCTCGGGGTTCCCAAAATGATCGGATCGCGGCGGGATCCAAAATCAGTGAGTAATAGCATACAAAACTACCTAGAATAGGCCAAAACTACGAGTTTTGACGAGTTCCATGTAACCGGACCCCGGGGTTCCCGAAACGTTTGGCTCGCAGCGGGACCCAAAATCACTGAGTATTAGCATACAAAACCGACCAGAATAGACCAAAACTGCGCTTTTTGATGAGTTCCCCGTAACCGGATCCCTGGGTTCCCGAAACTTTCGGATCACAAGAGTTTTGACGAGTTCCCCGTAACTGGACCCAAGGGTTCCCGAAACATTCGGATCAAAGCGGAATCCAAAATCAGTAACTAATAGCATAGAAAACTGGTCGGAATAGTCCAAAACTGCGAGTTTTGACGAGTTCCCCGTAAGTGGATCTTGGGGTTCCCGAAACGTTTGGGTCGCAGCAGGATCCAAAATCAGTGAGTAATAACATACAAAACTAGCCAGAATAGGCCAAAATTGCGAGGTTTGATGAGTTCCACATAACCGGACCCCGGGGTTCCCAAAACATTCGGATCACAACGGAACCCAAAATCAGTGACTAATAGCATAAAAAACTGGTCAGGATAGGCCAAAACTGCGAGTTTTGACGAATCCCCCCTGTAAGTGGACCTCGGGGTTTCCGAAACGTTCGGATCGTAGTGGGACCCAAAATCAGTGAGTAATAGCATACAAAACTAGCCAGAGTAGGCCAAAACAGCGAGTTTTGACGAGTTCCACGTAACCGGACCCCGGGGTTCCCGAAACGTTTGGATCGAAGCGGGGCCCAAAATGACTGAGTAATAGCATACAAAATTGGCCAGAATAGTCCAAAACTATGATTTTTTACGAGTTCCCCGTAACCGGACCACGGGGTTCCCGAAACATTTGTATCGTAGCGGGACCCAAAATCAGTGACTAATAGCATACAAAACTGGCCAGAATAGGCTAAAACTACGAGTTTTGATGAGTTCCACGTAACCGGACCCCGGGGTTCCCAAAATATTCGGATCCTAGGAGGACCCAAAATCAGTGACTAATAGCGTAGAAACGTGGCCAGAATAGGTCAAAACTGCTAGTGTTGACGAGTTCCCCATAACTAGACTTCGGGATTCCCGAATCATTCGGATCGCAGCGGGATCCAAAATCAGTGATTAATTGCCTATAGAACTAGCCAGAATAGGCCAAAACTGTGAGTTTTGACGAATTCCACGTAACCGGACCCCGGGGTTTCCGAAACGTTTGGATCACACGAGGACCCAAAACAGTTACTAAGCGTAAAATCCTGACCATAATAGGTCAAAATTGCGAGTTTTGACGAGTTCCCTGTAACTGGACCTCGGGGTTCCTGAAACGTTCGGATCGCAGTGGGATCCAAAATCAGTGAGTAATAGCATACAAAACTAGCGTGAATAGTCCAAAACTGTGATTTTTGACGAGTTCCACGTAACCGGGCCCTTGGGTTCCCGAAACGTTCGGATCGCAGCGGGACCCAAAATCAGTGACTAGTAGCATACAAAACCGGCCAGAATAGGCCAAAACTGCGAGTCTTGAAGACTTCCACGTAACCGGACCGCGGGGTTCCCAAAATGTTCGGATCGTAGCGGGTCCTAAAATCAGTCAGTAATGGCATGCAAAAGTGGCCAGAATAGACCAAAACTGCGAGTTTTGACGAGTTCTCCGTAACCGGATCCAAGGGTTCCCGAAACATTCGGATCACAGCAGAACCCAAAATCAGTGACTAATAGCATAGAAAACGGGTCGGAATAGGCCAAAACTGCGAGTTTTGACGATTTCCCCGTAAGTGGATCTCGGGGTTCTCAAAACGTTCGGATCGCGGCGGGATCCAAAATCAGTGAGTAATAGCATACAAAACTACCTAGAATAGGCCAAAACTGCGAGTTTTCACGAGTTCCACGCAACCGGACCCCGGGGTTCCCGAAATGTTTGGCTCGCAGCGGGACCCAAATTCACTGAGTAATAGCATACAAAACCGTCCAGAATAGGCGAAAACTGCGCTTTTTGATGAGTTCCCCGTAACCGAATCCCGGGGTTCCCAAAACTTTCGGATCACAAGAGTTTTGACGAGTTACCCGTAACTGGACCCAAGGGTTCCCGAAACATTCGGATCAAAGCGGAATCCAAAATGAGTAACTAATAGCATAGAAAACTGGTCAGAATAGTCCAAAACTGCGAGTTTTGACGAGTTCCCTGTAAGTGGATCTCCGGGTTGCCGAAACGTTAGGATCGCAGCGGGATCCAAAATCAGTGAGTAATAGCATACAAAACTAGCCAGAATAGGCTAAAATTGCGAGGTTTGACGAGTTCCACATAACCGGACCCCGGGGTTCCCAAAACATTCGGATCACAACGGAACCCAAAATCAGTGACTAATAGCATAGAAAACTGGCCAGGATAGGCCAAAACTGCGAGTTTTGACGAATCCCCCGTAAGTGGACCTCGGGGTTCCCGAAACGCTCGGATTGCAGTGGGATCCAAAATCAGTGAGTAATAGCATACAAAACTAGCCAGAGTAGGCCAAAACTGCGAGTTTTGACGAGTTCCACGTAACCGGACCCCGGGGTTCCCGAAACGTTTGGATCGAAGCGGGGCCCAAAATGACAGAGTAATAGCATACAAAATTGACCAGAATAGTCCAAAACTATGATTTTTTACGAGTTCCCCGTAACAGGACCGCGGGGTTCCCGAAACATTCGGATCGCAGTGGGACCCAAAATTAATGACTAATAACATACAAAACTGGCCAGAATAGGCTAAAACTACGAGTTTTGACGAGTTCCACGTAACCGGACCCCGGGGTTCCCAAAACATTCGGATCCTAGGAGGACCCTAAATCAGTGACTAATAGCATAGAAACGTGGCCAGAATTGGTCAAAACTGCTAGTTTTGATGAGTTCCCCATAACTAGACTTCGGGATTCCCGAATCATTCGGATCGCAGCGGGATCCAAAATCAGTGAGTAATTGCCTATAGAACTAGCCAGAATTGGCCAAAACTGCGAGTTTTGACGAGTTCCACGTAACCGGACCCCGGGGTTTCCGAAACGTTTGGCTCACAGCGGGACCCAAAATCACTGAGTAATGGCATAGAAAACCGTCCAGAATAGGCCAAAACTGCGCTTTTTGATGAGTTCACCGTAACCAGACCCCGGGGTTCCCGAAACTTTCAGATCACAAGAGTTTTGACGAGTTCCCCGTAACTGGACCCAAGGGTTCCCGAAACATTAGGATCAAAGTGGAACCCAAAATCAGTAACTAATAACATAGAAAACTGGTCGGAATAGTCCAAAACTGCGAGTTTTGACGAGTTCCCCGTAAGTGGATTTCGGGGTTCCCGAAACGTTCGGGTCGCAGCGGGATCCAAAAGCAGTGAGTAATAGCATACAAAACTAGCCAGAATAGGCCAAAATTGCGAGGTTTGATGAGTTCCACATAACCGGACCCCGGGGTTCCCAAAACATTCGGATCACAACGGAACCCAAAATCAGTGACTAATAGCATAGAAAACTGGCCATGATAGGCCAAAACTGTGAGTTTTGACGAATCCCCCGTAAGTGGACCACGGGGTTCTCGAAACATTCGGATCGCAGTGGGATCCATAATCAGTGAGTAATAGCATACAAAACTAGCCAGAGTAGGCCAAAACTGCGAGTTTTGACGAGTTCCACGTAACCGGACCCCGGGGTTCCCGAAACGTTTGGATCGAAGCGGGTCCCAAAATGACTGAGTAATAGCATACAAAATTGGCCAGAATAGTCCAAAACTATGATTTTATACGAGTTCCCCGTAACCGGACCACGGGGTTCCGGAAACATTCGGATCGTAGCGGGACCCAAAATCAATGACTAATAGCATACAAAACTGGCCGGAATAGGCTAAAACTATGAGTTTTGACGAGTTCCGCGTAACCGGACCCTGGGGTTCCCAAAACATTCGGATCCTAGGAGTACCCAAAATCAGTGACTAATAGCATAGAAACGTGGCCAGAATAGGTCAAAACTACTAGTTTTGACGAGTTCCCCATAACTAGACTTCGGGATTCCCGAATCATTCGGATCGCAGCGGGATCCTAAATCAGTGAGTAATTACCTATAGAATTGGCCAGAATAGGCCAAAACTGCGAGTTTTGACTAGTTCCACGTAACCGGACCCCGGGGTTTCCGAAACGTTTGGATCATAGGAGGACCCAAAACAGTGACTAAGCGTAAAATCCTGGCCAGAATAGGTCAAAACTGCGAGTTTTGACGAGTTCCATGTAACTGGACCTCGGGGTTCGGATCGCAGCGAGATCCAAAATGAGTGAGTAATAGCATACCAAACTAGCAAGAATAGTCCAAAACTGCGATTTTTGACGAGTTCCACGTAACCGGACCCTTGGGTTCCCGAAACGTTCAGATCGCAGCGGGACCCAAAATCAGTGACTAGTAGCATACAAAACCGGCCAGAATAGGCCAAAACTGCGAGTATTGAAGACTTGCACGTAACCGGACCCCGGGGTTTCCAAAACTGTCGGATCGTAGCGGGTCCCAAATTCAGTGAGTAATGGCATGCAAAACTGGCCAGAATAGACCAAAATTACGAGTTTTGATGAGTTCCCCGTAACCGGACCCATGGGTTCCCGAAACATTCGGATCACAGCAAAACCCAAAATCAGTGACTAATAGCATAGAAAACGTTCGGATCGAGGCGGGATCCAAAATTAATGAGTAATAGCATACAAAACTACCCAAAATAGGCCAAAACTGCGAGTTTTGATGAGTTCCACGTAACCGGACCCCGGGATTCCCGAAACGTTTGGATCGCAGCGGGACCCAAAATCACTGAGTAATAGCATACAAAACCGTCCAGAATAGGCAAAAACAACGCTTTTTGATGAGTTCCCCGTAACCGGACCCCGGGGTTCCTGAAACTTTCGGATCACAAGAGTTTTGACGAGTTCCCCATAACTGGACCCAAGGGTTCCCGAAACATTCGGATCAAAGCGGAACCCAAAATCTGTAACTAATAGCATAGAAAACTGGTCGGAATAGTCAAAAACTGCGAGTTTTGATGAGTTCCCCATAAGTGGATCTCGGGGTTCCCGAAACGTTCGGGTCGCAGCGGGATCCAAAATCAGTGAGTAATAGCATACAAAACTAGCCAGAATAGGCCATAATTGCGAGGTTTGAGGAGTTCCACATAACCGGACCCCGGGGTTCCCAAAACATTCAGATCACAACGGAACCCATAATCAGTGCCTAATAGCATAGAGAACTGGTCAGGATAGGCCAAAACTGCGAGTTTTGACGAATTCCCCGTAAAAGGACCTCGGGGTTCCCGAAACGTACGGATCGCAGTGGGATCCAAAATCAATGAGTAATAGCATACAAAACAAGCCAGAGTAGGCCAAAACTGCGAGTTTTGACGAGTTCCACGTAACCGGACCCCGGGGTTCCCGAAACGTTTGGATCGAAGCGGGGCCCAAAATGACTGAGTAATAGCATACAAACGTGGCCAGAATAGTCCAAAAATATGATTTTTTACGAGTTCCCCGTAACCGGACCACGGGGTTCCCAAAACATTCGGATCGCAGCGGGACCCAAAATCAGTGACTAATAGCATAAAAACTGGCCTGAATAGGCTAAAACTACGAGTTTTGACGAGTTCCACGTAACCGGACCTTTGGGTTCCCAAAACATTCGGATCCTAGGAGGACCCAAAATCAGTGACTAAGCATAAAATCCTGGCCAGAATAGGTCAAAACTGCGAGTTTTGGCGAGTTTCGTGTAACTGGATCTCGGGGTTCCGGAAACATTCGGATCGCAGCGGGATCCAAAATCAGTGAGTAATAGGATACAAAACTAGCGAGAATAGTCCAAAACTGCGATTTTTGACGAGTTCCATGTAACCGGACCCTTGGGTTCCCGAAACGTTCGGATCGCAGCGGGACCCAAAATCAGTGACTAGTAGCATACAAAACCGGCCAGAATAGGCCAAAACTGCGAGTATTGAAGACTTCGTCGTAACCGGACCCCGGGGTTCCCAAAACGTTCAGATAGTACGGGGTCCCAAAATCAGTGAGTAATGGCATGCAAAACTGGCCAGAATAGACCAAAACTACGAGTTTTGACGAGTTCGCCGTAACCGGACCCATGGGTTCCCGAAACATTCGGATCACAGCAGAACCCAAAATCAGTGGTAATAGCATAGAAAACGGGTCGGAATAGGCAAAAACTGCGAGTTTTGACGAGTTCCCCGTAAGTGGATCTCGGGGTTCCCAAAACGATCGGATCGCGGCGGGATCCAAAATCAGTGAGTAATAGCATACAAAACTACCTAGAATAGGCCAAAACTACGAGTTTTGACGAGTTCCATGTAACCGGACCCCGGGGTTCCCGAAACGTTTGGCTCACAGCGGGACCCAAAATCACTGAGTATTAGCATACAAAACCGTCCAGAATAGACCAAAACTGTGCTTTTTGATGAGTTCCCCGTAACCGGATCCCTGGGTTCCCGAAACTTTCGGATCACAAGAGTTTTGACGAGTTCCCCGTAACTGGACCCAAGGGTTCCCGAAACATTCGGATCAAAGCGGAATCCAAAATCAGTAACTAATAGCATAGAAAACTGGTCGGAATAGTCCAAAACTGCGAGTTTTGACGAGTTCCCCGTAAGTGGATCTTGGGGTTCCCGAAACGTTCAGATCGCAGCGGGATCTATAATCAGTGAGCAATAGCATACAAAACTAGCCAGAATAGGCCAAAATTGCGAGGTTTGATGAGTTCCACATAACCGGACCCCGGGGTTCCCAAAAATTCGGATCACAACGGAACCCAAAATCAGTGACTAATAGCATAAAAAACTGGTCAGGATAGGCAAAAACTGCGAGTTTTGACGAATCCCCCCTGTAAGTGGGCCTCGGGGTTTCCGAAACGTTCGGATCGTAGTGGGATCCAAAATCAGTGAGTAATAGCATACAAAACTAGCCAGAGTAGGCCAAAACAGCGAGTTTTGACGAGTTCCACGTAACCGGACCCCGGGGTTCCCGAAACGTTTGGATCGAAGCGGGGCCCAAAATGACTGAGTAATAGCATACAAAATTGGCCAGAATAGTCCAAAACTATGATTTTTTACGAGTTCCCCGTAACCGGACCACGGGGTTCCCGAAACATTTGTATCGTAGCGGGACCCAAAATCAGTGACTAATAGCATACAAAACTGGCCAGAATAGGCTAAAACTACGAGTTTTGATGAGTTCCACGTAACCGGACCCCGGGGTTCCCAAAATATTCGGATCCTAGGAGGACCCAAAATCAGTGACTAATAGCGTAGAAACGTGGCCAGAATAGGTCAAAACTGCTAGTGTTGACGAGTTCCCCATAACTAGACTTCGGGATTCCCGAATCATTCGGATCGCAGCGGGATCCAAAATCAGTGATTAATTGCCTATAGAACTAGCCAGAATAGGCAAAAACTGTGAGTTTTGACGAGTTCCACGTAACCGGACCCCGGGGTTTCCGAAACGTTTGGATCACACGAGGACCCAAAACAGTTACTAAGCGTAAAATCCTGACCATAATAGGTCAAAACTGCGAGTTTTGACGAGTTCCCTGTAACTCGACCTCGGGGTTCCTGAAACGTTCGGATCGCAGTGGGATCCAAAATCAGTGAGTAATAGCATACAAAACTAGCGTGAATAGTCCAAAACTGTGATTTTTGACGAGTTCCACGTAACCGGGCCCTTGGGTTCCCGAAACGTTCGGATCGCAGCGGGACCCAAAATGAGTGACTAGTAGCATACAAAACCGGCCAGAATAGGCCAAAACTGCGAGTCTTGAAGACTTCCACGTAACCGGACCGCGGGGTTCCCAAAATGTTCGGATCGTAGCAGGTCCTAAAATCAGTGAGTAATGGCGTGCAAAAGTGGCCAGAATAGACCAAAACTACGAGTTTTGACGAGTTCTCCGTAACCGGACCCAAGGGTTCCCGAAACATTCGGATCACAGCAGAACCCAAAATCAGTGACTAATAGCATAGAAAACGGGTCAGAATAGGCCAAAACTGCGAGTTTTGACGATTTCCCCGTAAGTGGATCTCGGGGTTCTCAAAACGTTCGGATCGCGGCGGGATCCAAAATCGGTGAGTAATAGCATACAAAACTACCCAGAATAGGCCAAAACTGCGAGTTTTCACGAGTTCCACGTAACCGGACCTCGGGGTTCCCGAAATGTTTGGCTCGCAGCGGGACCCAAAATCACTGACTAATAGCATACAAAACCGTCCAGAATAGGCGAAAACTGCGCTTTTTGATGAGTTCCCCGTAACCGAACCCCGGGGTTCCCAAAACTTTCGGATCACAAGAGTTTTGACGAGTTACCCGTAACCGGACCCAAGGGTTCCCGAAACATTCGGATCAAAGCGGAATCCAAAATGAGTAACTAATAGCATAGAAAACTGGTCAGAATAGTCCAAAACTGCGAGTTTTGACGAGTTCCCTGTAAGTGGATCTCCGGGTTGCCGAAACGTTAGGATCGCAGCGGGATCCAAAATCAGTGAGGAATAGCATACAAAACTAGCCAGAATAGGCTAAAATTGCGAGGTTTGACGAGTTCCACATAACCGGACCCCGGGGTTCCCAAAACATTCGGATCACAACGGAACCCAAAATCAGTGACTAATAGCATAGAAAACTGGCCAGGATAGGCCAAAACTGCGAGTTTTGACGAATCCCCCGTAAGTGGACCTCGGGGTTCCCGAAACGCTCGGATCGCAGTGGGATCCAAAATCAGCGAGTAATAGCATACAAAACTAGCCAGAGTAGGCCAAAACTGCGAGTTTTGACGAGTTCCACGTAACCGGACCCCGGGGTTCCCGAAACGTTTGGATCGAAGCGGGGCCCAAAATGACAGAGTAATAGCATACAAAATTGACCAGAATAGTCCAAAACTATGATTTTTTACGAGTTCCCCGTAACAGGACCGCGGGGTTCCCGAAACATTCGGATCGCAGTGGGACCCAAAATTAATGACTAATAACATACAAAACTGGCCAGAATAGGCTAAAACTACGAGTTTTGACGAGTTCCACGTAACCGGACCCCGGGGTTCCCAAAACATTCGGATCCTAGGAGGACCCTAAATCAGTGACTAATAGCATAGAAACGTGGCCAGAATTGGTCAAAACTGCTAGTTTTGATGAGTTCCCCATAACTAGACTTCGGGATTCCCGAATCATTCGGATCGCAGCGGGATCCAAAATAAGTGAGTAATTGCCTATAGAACTAGCCAGAATTGGCCAAAACTGCGAGTTTTGACGAGTTCCACGTAACCGGACCCCGGGGTTTCCGAAACGTTTGGCTCGCAGCGGGACCCAAAATAACTGAGTAATGGCATAGAAAACCGTCCAGAATAGGCCAAAACTGCGCTTTTTGATGAGTTCACCGTAACCGGACCCCGGGGTTCCCGAAACTTTCAGATCACAAGAGTTTTGACGAGTTCCCCGTAACTGGACCCAAGGGTTCCCGAAACATTAGGATCAAAGTGGAACCCAAAATCAGTAACTAATAGCATAGAAAACTGGTCGGAATAGTCCAAAACTGCGAGTTTTGACGAGTTCCCCGTAAGTGGATTTCGGGGTTCCCGAAACGTTCGGGTCGCAGCGGGATCCAAAAGCAGTGAGTAATAGCATACAAAACTAGCCAGAATAGGCCAAAATTGCGAGGTTTGATGAGTTCCACATAACCGGACCCCGGGGTTCCCAAAACATTCGGATCACAATGGAACCCAAAATCAGTGACTAATAGCATAGAAAACTGGCCATGATAGGCCAAAACTGCGAGTTTTGACGAATCCCCCGTAAGTGGACCACGGGGTTCCCGAAACATTCGGATCGCAGTGGGATCCATAATCAGTGAGTAATAGCATACAAAACTAGCCAGAGTAGGCCAAAACTGCGAGTTTTGACGAGTTCCACGTAACCGGACCCCGGGGTTCCCGAAACGTTTGGATCGAAGCGGGTCCCAAAATGACTGAGTAATAGCATACAAAATTGGCCAGAATAGTCCAAAACTATGATTTTATACGAGTTCCCCGTAACCGGACCACGGGGTTCCGGAAACATTCGGATCGCGGCGGGACCCAAAATCAATGACTAATAGCATACAAAACTGGCCGGAATAGGCTAAAACTATGAGTTTTGACGAGTTCCGCGTAACCGGACCCTGGGGTTCCCAAAACATTCGGATCCTAGGAGGACCCAAAATCAGTGACTAATAGCATAGAAACGTGGCCAGAATAGGTCAAAACTACTAGTTTTGACGAGTTCCCCATAACTAGACTTCGGGATTCCCGAATCATTCGGATCGCAGCGGGATCCTAAATCAGTGAGTAATTACCTATAGAATTGGCCAGAATAGGCCAAAACTGCGAGTTTTGAGTAGTTCCACGTAACCGGACCCCGGGGTTTCCGAAACGTTTGGATCACAGGAGGGCCCAAAACAGTGACTAAGCGTAAAATCCTGGCCAGAATAGGTCAAAACTGCGAGTTTTGACGAGTTCCATGTAACTGGACCTCGGGGTTCCCGAAACATTCGGATCGCAGCGAGATCCAAAATGAGTGAGTAATAGCAGACCAAACTAGCAAGAATAGTCCAAAACTGCGATTTTTGACGAGTTCCACGTAACCGGACCCTTGGGTTCCCGAAACGTTCAGATCGCAGCGGGACCCAAAATCTGTGACTAGTAGCATACAAAACGGCCAGAATAGGCCAAAACTGCGAGTATTGAAGACTTGCACGTAACCGGACCCCGGGGTTCCCAAAACTGTCGGATCGTAGCGGGTCCCAAATTCAGTGAGTAATGGCATGCAAAACTGGCCAGAATAGACCAAAATTACGAGTTTTGATGAGTTCCCCGTAACCGGACCCATGGGTTCCCGAAACATTCGGATCACAGCAAAACCCAAAATCAGTGACTAATAGCATAGAAAACGTTCGGATCGCGGCGGGTTCCAAAATCAGTGAGTAATATCATACAAAACTACCCAGAATAGGCCAAAACTGCGAGTTTTGACGAGTTCCACGTAACCGGATCCCGGGGTTCCCGAAACGTTTGGATCGCAGCGGGACCCAAAATCACTGAGTAATAGCATACAAAACCGTCCAGAATAGGCCAAAACAGCGTCTTTTGATGAGTTCCCCGTAACCGGACCCCGGGGTTCCCGAAACTTTCGGATCACAAGAGTTTTGACGAGTTCCCCATAACTGGACCCAAGGGTTCCCGAAACATACGGATCAAAGCGGAACCCAAAATCAGTAACTAATAGCATAGAAAACTGGTCGGAATAGTCCAAAACTGCGTGTTTTGACGAGTTCCCCATAAGTGGATCTCGGGGTTCCCGAAACGTTCGGGTCGCAGGGGGATCCAAAATCAGTGAGTAATAGCATACAAAACTAGCCAGAATAGGCCGAAATTCGAGGTTTGAGGAGTTCCACATAATCGGACCCCGGGGTTCCCAAAACATTCACATCACAACGAAACCCAAAATCAGTGACTAATAGCATAGAAAACTGGTCAGGATAGGCCAAAACTGCGAGTTTTGACGAATTCCCCGTAAGTGGACCTCGGGGTTCCCGAAACGTTCGGATCGCAGTGGGATCCAAAATCAATGAGTAATAGCATACAAAACTAGACAGAGTAGGCCAAAACTGCGAGTTTTGACGAGTTCCACGTAACCGGACCCCGGGGTTCCCTAAACGTTTGGATCGAAGCGGGGCCCAAAATGACTGAGTAATAGCATACAAAATTGACCAGAATAGTCCAAAACTATGATTTTTTACGAGTTCCCCGTAATAGGACCGCGGGGTTCCCGAAACATTCGGATCGCAGTGGGACCCAAAATTAATGACTAATAACATACAAAACTGGCCAGAATAGGCTAAAACTACGAGTTTTGACGAGTTCCACGTAACCGGACCCCGGGGTTCCCAAAACATTCGGATCCTAGGAGGACCCTAAATCAGTGACTAATAGCATAGAAACGTGGCCAGAATTGGTCAAAACTGCTAGTTTTGATGAGTTCCCCATAACTAGACTTCGGGATTCCCGAATCATTCGGATCGCAGCGGGATCCAAAATAAGTGAGTAATTGCCTATAGAACTAGCCAGAATTGGCCAAAACTGCGAGTTTTGACGAGTTCCACGTAACCGGACCCCGGGGTTTCCGAAACGTTTGGCTCGCAGCGGGACCCAAAATAACTGAGTAATGGCATAGAAAACCGTCCAGAATAGGCCAAAACTGCGCTTTTTGATGAGTTCACCGTAACCGGACCCCGGGGTTCCCGAAACTTTCAGATCACAAGAGTTTTGACGAGTTCCCCGTAACTGGACCCAAGGGTTCCCGAAACATTAGGATCAAAGTGGAACCCAAAATCAGTAACTAATAGCATAGAAAACTGGTCGGAATAGTCCAAAACTGCGAGTTTTGACGAGTTCCCCGTAAGTGGATTTCGGGGTTCCCGAAACGTTCGGGTCGCAGCGGGATCCAAAAGCAGTGAGTAATAGCATACAAAACTAGCCAGAATAGGCCAAAATTGCGAGGTTTGATGAGTTCCACATAACCGGACCCCGGGGTTCCCAAAACATTCGGATCACAATGGAACCCAAAATCAGTGACTAATAGCATAGAAAACTGGCCATGATAGGCCAAAACTGCGAGTTTTGACGAATCCCCCGTAAGTGGACCACGGGGTTCCCGAAACATTCGGATCGCAGTGGGATCCATAATCAGTGAGTAATAGCATACAAAACTAGCCAGAGTAGGCCAAAACTGCAAGTTTTGACGAGTTCCACGTAACCGGACCCCGGGGTTCCCGAAACGTTTGGATCGAAGCGGGTCCCAAAATGACTGAGTAATAGCATACAAAATTGGCCAGAATAGTCCAACACTATGATTTTATACGAGTTCCCCGTAACCGGACCACGGGGTTCCGGAAACATTCGGATCGCAGCGGGACCCAAAATCAATGACTAATAGCATACAAAACTGGCCGGAATAGGCTAAAACTATGAGTTTTGACGAGTTCCGCGTAACCGGACCCTGGGGTTCCCAAAACATTCGGATCCTAGGAGGACCCAAAATCAGTGACTAATAGCATAGAAACGTGGCCAGAATAGGTCAAAACTACTAGTTTTGACGAGTTCCCCATAACTAGACTTCGGGATTCCCGAATCATTCGGATCGCAGCGGGATCCTAAATCAGTGAGTAATTACCTATAGAATTGGCCAGAATAGGCCAAAACTGCGAGTTTTGACTAGCTCCACGTAACCGGACCCCAGGGTTTCCGAAACGTTTGGATCACAGGAGGGCCCAAAACAGTGACTAAGCGTAAAATCCTGGCCAGAATAGGTCAAAACTGCGAGTTTTGACGAGTTCCATGTAACTGGACCTCGGGGTTCCCGAAACATTCGGATCGCAGCGAGATCCAAAATGAGTGAGTAATAGCAGACCAAACTAGCAAGAATAGTCCAAAACTGCGATTTTTGACGAGTTCCACGTAACCGGACCCTTGGGTTCCCGAAACGTTCAGATCGCAGCGGGACCCAAAATCAGTGACTAGTAGCATACAAAACGGCCAGAATAGGCCAAAACTGCGAGTATTGAAGACTTGCACGTAACCGGACCCCGGGGTTCCCAAAACTGTCGGATCGTAGCGGGTCCCAAATTCAGTGAGTAATGGCATGCAAAACTGGCCAGAATAGACCAAAATTACGAGTTTTGATGAGTTCCCCGTAACCGGACCCATGGGTTCCCGAAACATTCGGATCACAGCAAAACCCAAAATCAGTGACTAATAGCATAGAAAACGTTCGGATCGCGGCGGGTTCCAAAATCAGTGAGTAATATCATACAAAACTACCCAGAATAGGCCAAAACTGCGAGTTTTGACGAGTTCCACGTAACCGGATCCCGGGGTTCCCGAAACGTTTGGATCGCAGCGGGACCCAAAATCACTGAGTAATAGCATACAAAACCGTCTAGAATAGGCCAAAACAGCGTCTTTTGATGAGTTCCCCGTAACCGGACCCCGGGGTTCCCGAAACTTTCGGATCACAAGAGTTTTGACGAGTTCCCCATAACTGGACCCAAGGGTTCCCGAAACATACGGATCAAAGCGGAACCCAAAATCAGTAACTAATAGCATAGAAAACTGGTCGGAATAGTCCAAAACTGCGTGTTTTGACGAGTTCCCCATAAGTGGATCTCGGGGTTCCCGAAACGTTCAGGTCGCAGTGGGATCCAAAATCAGTAAGTAATAGCATACAAAACTAGCCAGAATAGGCCGAAATTCGAGGTTTGAGGAGTTCCACATAATCGGACCCCGGGGTTCCCAAAACATTCACATCACAACGAAACCCAAAATCAGTGACTAATAGCATAGAAAACTGGTCAGGATAGGCCAAAACTGCGAGTTTTGACGAATTCCCCGTAAGTGGACCTCGGGGTTCCCGAAACGTTCGGATCGCAGTGGGATCCAAAATCAATGAGTAATAGCATACAAAACTAGACAGAGTAGGCCAAAACTGCGAGTTTTGACGAGTTCCACGTAACCGGACCCCGGGGTTCCCTAAACGTTTGGATCGAAGCGGGGCCCAAAATGACTGAGTAATAGCATACAAACGTGGCCAGAATAGTCCAAAACTATGATTTTTTACGAGTTCCCCGTAACAAGACCACGGGGTTCCCAAAACATTCGGATCGCAGCGGGACCCAAAATCACTGACTAATAGCATACAAACTGGCCGGAATAGGCTAAAACTACGAGTTTTACCGAGTTCCACGTAACCGGACCTCGGGGTTCCCGAAACATTCGGATCCTAGGAGGACCCAAAATCTGTGACTAAGCGTAAAATCCTGGCCAGAATAGGGCAATAGTGCGAGTTTTGACGAGTTCCCTGTAACTGGACCTCGGGATTCCCTAAACATTCAGATCGCAGCGGGATCCAAATCGGTGAGTAATAGCATACAAAACTAGCGAGAATAGTCCAAAACTGCGATTTTTGAACAGTTCCATGTAACCGGACCCTTGGGTTCCCGAAACGTTCGGATCGCAGCGGGACCCAAAATCAGTGACTAGTAGCATACAAAACCGGCGAGAATAGGCCAAAACTGCGAGTATTGAAGACTTCCACGTAACCGGACCCCGGGGTTCCCGAAACGTTCGGATAGTAGCGGGTCCCAAAATCAGTGAGTAATGGCATGCAAAACTGGCCAGAATAGGCCAAAACTACGAGTTTTGACGAGTTCCCCGTAACCGGACCCATGGGTTCCCGAAACATTCGGATCACAGTAGAACCCAAAGTCAGTGACTAATAGCATAGAAAACGGGCCAGAATAGGCCAAAACTGCGAGTTTTGACGAGTTCCCCGTAAGTGGATCTCGGGGTTCGCAAAACGTTTGGATCGCGGCGGGATCCAAAATCAGTGAGTAATAGCATACAAAACTACCCAGAATAGGCCAAAACTGCGAGTTTTGACGAGTTCCACGTAACCGGACCCCACGGTTCCCGAAACGTTTGGCTCGCAGCGGGACCCAAAATCACTGAGTAATAGCATACAAAACCGTCCAGAATAGGCCAAAACTACGCTTTTTGATGAGTTCCCCGTAAACGGATCCCGGGGTTCCCGAAACTTTCGGATCACAAGAGTTTTGACGAGTTCCCCTTAACTGGAACCAAGGGTTCCTGAAACATTCGGATCAAAGCGGAACCCAAAATTAGTAACTAATAGCATATAAAACTGGCCGGAATAGTCCAAAACGGCGAGTTTTGACGAGTTCCCCATAAGTGGATCTCGGGGTTCCCGAAACGTTCGGGTCGCGGCGGGATCCAAATATCAGTGAGTAATAGCATACAAAACTGGCCAGAATAGGCCGAAATTCGAGGTTTGAGGAGTTCCACATAACGGGACCCCGGGGTTCCCAAAACATTCAGATCACAACGAAACCCAAAATCAGTGACTAATAGAATAGAAAACTGGTCAGGATTGGTCAAAACTGCGAGTTTTGACGAATTCCCCGTAAGTGGACCTCGGGGTTCCCGAAACGTTCGGATCGCAGTGGGATCCAAAATCAATGAGTAATAGCATACAAAACTATCCAGAATAGGCCAAAATTGCGAGGTTTGAGGAGTTCCACATAACCGGACCCCAAAATCAGTGACTAATAGCATAGAGAACTGGTCAGGATAGGCCAAAACTGTGAGTTTTGACGAGTTCCACGTAACCGGACCCCAGGGTTCCCGAAACGTTTGGATCGAAGCGGGGCCCAAAATGACTGAGTAATAGCATACAAACGTGGCCAGAATAGTCCAAAACTATGATTTTTTACGAGTTCCCCGTAACAAGATCACGGGGTTCCCGAAACATTCGGATCGCAGCGGGACCCAAAATCAGTGACTAATAGCATACAAACTGGCCGGAATAGGCTAAAACTACGAGTTTTGACGAGTTCCACGTAACCGGACCCCGGGGTTCCCAAAACATTCGGATCCTAGGAGGACCCAAAATCTGTGACTAAGCGTAAAATCCTGGCGAGAATAGGTCAAAAGTGCGAGTTTTGACGAGTTCCCTGTAACTGGACCTCGGGGTTCCCGAAACATTCAGATCGCAGCGGGATCCAAATCGGTGAGTAATAGCATACAAAACTAGCGAGAATAGTTTAAAACTGCGATTTTTGACGAGTTCCATGTAACCGGACCCTTGGGTTCCCGAAACGTTCGGATCGCAGCGGGACCCAAAATCAGTGACTAGTAGCATACAAAACCGGCGAGAATAAGCCTAAACTGCGAGTATTGAAGACTTCCACGTAACCGGACCCCGGGGTTCCCCAAACGTTCGGATAGTAGCTGGTCCCAAAATCAGTGAGTAATGGCATGCAAAACTGGCCAGAATAGGCCAAAACTACGAGTTTTGACGAGTTCCCCGTAACCGGACCCATGGGTTCCCGAAACATTCGGATCACAGCAGAACCCAAAATCAGTGACTAATAGCATAGAAAACGGGTCGGAATAGGCCAAAACTGCGAGTTTTGACGAGTTCCTCGTAAGTGGATCTCGGGGTTCCCAAAACGTTCGGATCACGGCGGGATCCAAAATCAGTGAGTAATAGCATACAAAACCACCCAGAATAGGCCAAAACTGCGAGTTTTGACGAGTTCCACGTAACCGGACCCCAGGGTTCCCGAATCGTTTGGCTTGCAGCGGGACCCAAAATCACTGAGTAATAGCATAGAAAACCGTCCAGAATAGGCCAAAACTGCGCTTTTTGATGAGTTCCCCGTAACCGGACCCCGTAGTTCCCGAAACTTTCGGATCACAAGAGTTTTGACGAGTTCCCCGTAACTGGACACAAGGGTTCCCGAAACATTCGGATTAGCGGAGACCAAAATCAGTAACTAATAGCATAGAAAACTGGTCGGAATAGTCCAAAACTGCGAGTTTTGACGAGTTCCCCATAACTGGATCTTGGGGTTCCCGAAACGTTCGGGTCGCAACGGGATCCAAAATCAGTGTGTAATAGCATACAAAATTAGCCAGAATAGGCCAAAATTGCGAGGTTTGACGAGTTCCACATAACCGGACCCCGGGGTTCCCAAAATATTCGGATCAAAACGGAACCCAAAATCAGTGACTAATAGCATAGAAAACTGGTCAGGATAGGCCAAAACTGCGAGTTTTGACGAATTCCCCGTAAGTGGACCTCGGGGTTCCCGAAACGTTCGGATCTCAGTGGGATCCAAAATCAATGAGTAATAGCATACAAAACTAACCAGAGTAGAACAAAACTGCGAGCTTTGACGAGTTCCACGTAACCGGTCCCCGGGGTTCCCGAAACGTTTGGATCGAAGCGGGGCCCAAAATGACTGAGTAATAGCATACAAGCGTGGCCAGAATAGTCCAAAACTACGATTTTTTACGAGTTCCCCGTAACCGGACCATGGGGTTCCCGAAACATTCGGATCACAGCGGGACCAAAATCAGTGACTAATAGCATACAAATCTGGCAGGAATAGGCTAAAACTACGAGTTTTGACAAGTTCCACGTAACTGGACCCTGGGGTTCCCAAAACATTCGGATCCTAGGAGGACCCAAAATCTGTGACTAATCGCATAGAAACGTGGCAGAATTTGTCAAAACTGCTAGTTTTGACGAGTTCCCCATAATTAGATTTCGGGATTCCAGAATCATTCGAATCGCAGCGGGATCCAAAATCAGTGAGTAATTGCATATAGAACTAGCTAGAATAGGCCAAAACTGCGAGTTTTGACGAGTTCCACATAACCGAACCCCGGGGTTTCCGAAACGTTTGGATCACACGAGGACCCAAAACAGTGACTAAACGTAAAATCCTGGCCAGAATAGGTCAAAACTGCGAGTTTTGACGAGTTCCCTGTAACTGGGCCTCGGGGTTCCCGCAACGTTCGGATCGCAGCGGGATCTAAAATCAGTGAGTAATAGCATACAAAACTAGCGAGAATAGTCCAAAACTGCGGTTTTTGATGAGTTCCCCGTAACCGGACCCCGGGGTTCCCGAAACTTTCGGATGACAAGAGTTTTGACGAGTTCCCCGTAACTGGACCCAAGGATTCCCGAAACATTCGGATCAAAGCGGAACCCAAAATCAGTAACTAATAGCATAGAAAACAGATCGGAATAGGCTAAAACTATGAGTTTTGACGAGTTCCACGTAACCGGACCCCGGGGTTCCCAAAACATTCGGATCCCAGGAGGACCCAAAATCAGTGACTAAGAGCATAGAAACGTGGCCAGAATAGGTCAAAACAGCTAGTTTTGACGAGTTCCCCATAACTAGACTTCGGGATTCCCGAATCGTTCGGATCGCAGCGGGATCCAAAATCAGTGAGTAATTGCCTATAGAACTAGCCAGAATAGGCCAAAACCGCGAGTTTTGACGAGTTCCACGTTACCGGACCCCAGGGTTTCCGAAATGTTTGGATCAGAGGAGGACCCAAAACAGTGACTAAGCGTAAAATCCTGGCCGGAATAGGTCAAAACTGGGAGTTTTGACAAGTACCCTCTAACTGGACCTCGGGGTTCCCGAAACGTTCGGATCGCACTGGGATCCACAATCAGTGAGTAATAGCATACAGAACTAGCGAGAATAGTGTAGAACTGCGATTTTTGACGAGTTCCAAGTAACCGGACCCCTGGGTTCCCGAAACGTTCGGATCACAGCGGGACCCAAAATCAGTGACTAATAGCATACAAAAACGGCCTGAATAGGCCAAAACTACGAGTTTTTAAGACTTCCACGTAACCGGACCCCGGGGTACCCAAAACGTTCGTTCGTAGCGGGTCCCAAAATCAGTGAGTAATGGCATGCAAATCTGGCCAGAATAGACCAAACTGTGAGTTTTGACGAGTTCCCCGTAACCGGACCCAAGGGTTCCCGAAACATTCGGATCACAGCAGAATCGAAAATCAGTGACTAATAGCATCCAAAACGGTTCGGAATAGGCCAAAACTACGAGTTTTGACGAGTTCCCCGCAAGTGGATCTCGGGGTTCCCAAAACGTTCGGATCGCGGCGGGAGCCAAAATCAATGAGTAATAGCATGCAAAACTACCCATAATAGGCCAAAACTGCGAGTTTTGATGAGTTCCACGTAACCGGACCCCGGGGTTCCCGAAACGTTTGGCTCGTAGCGGACCCAAAATCGCTGAGTAATAGCATGCAAAACCGTCGAGAATAGGCCAAAACTACGATTTTTGATGAGTTCCCCGTAACCGGACCCCGGGGTTCCCAAAACTTTCGGATCACAAGAGTTTTGACGAGTTCCCCGTAACTGGACCCAAGGGATCCCGAAACATTCGGATCAAAGCGGAACCTATAATCAGTAACTAATAGCCTAGATAACTGGTCGGAATAGTCCAAAACTGCGAGTTTTGACGAGTTTCCCGTAAGTGGATCTCGGGGTTCCCGAAACGTTCGGATCGCAGCGGGATCCAAAATTAGTGAGTAATAGCATACAAAACTTGCCAGAATAGGCCAAAACTGCGAGGTTTGACGAGTTCCAAGTAACTGGACACCGGGGTTCCCCAAACGTTCGGATGACAACGGAACTCAAAATCAGTGACTAATAACATAGAAAACTGGTCAGGATAGGCCAAAACTGCGAGTTTTCACGAATTCCCCGTAAGTGGACCTCGGGGTTCCCGAAACGTACGGGACACAGTGGGATCCAAAATCAGTGAGTAATAGGATACAAAACTAGCCAGAGTAAGCCAAAACTACGAGTTTTGACGAGTTCCACGTAACCGGACCCCGGGGTTCCCAAAATGAGTGAGTAATAGCATACAAAATTGGCCAGAATAGTCCAAAACTATGATTTTTTACGGGTTCCCCGTAACCGGACCACGGGGTTCCCGAAACATTCGGATCGCAGCGGGACCCAAAATCAGTGACTAATAGCATACAAAATTGGCCGGAATAGGCTAAAACTACGAGTTTTGACGAGTTCCACGTAACCGGACCCCGAGGTTCCCAAAACATTCGGATCCTAGGAGGACCCAAAATCAGTGACTAATAGCATAGAAACCTGGACAGAATAGGTCAAAACTGCTAGTTTTGACGAGTTCCCCATAACTAGACTTCGGGATTCCCGAATCGTTCGGATCGCAGCGGGATCCAAAATCAGTGAGTAATTGCCTATAGAACTAGCCAGAATAGGCCAAAACCGCGAGTTTTGACGAGTTCCACGTTACCGGACCCCAGGGTTTCCGAAATGTTTGGATCAGAGGAGGACCCAAAACAGTGACTAAGCGTAAAATCCTGGCCAGAATAGGTCAAAACTGGGAGTTTTGACGAGTACCCTCTAACTGGACCTCAGGGTTCCCGAAACGATCGGATCGCACTGGGATCCACAATCAGTGAGTAATAGCATACAAAACTAGCGAGAATAGTGTAGAACTGCGATTTTTGACGAGTTCCAAGTAACCGGACCCCTGGGTTCCCGAAACGTTCGGATCACAGCGGGACCCAAAATCAGTGACTAATAGCATACAAAAACGGCCTGAATAGGCCAAAACTACGAGTTTTGAAGACTTCCACGTAACCGGACCCCGGGGTACCCAAAACGTTCGTTCGTAGCGGGTCCCAAAATCAGTGAGTAATGGCATGCAAAACTGGCCAGAATAGGCCAAAACTGCGAGTTTTGACGAGTTCCCCGTAAGTGGATCTCGGGGTTCGCAAAACGTTCGGATCGCGGCGGGAGCCAAAATCAGTGAGTAATAGCATACAAAACTACCCAGAATAGGCCAAAACTCCGAGTTTTGACGAGTTCCACGTAACCGGACCCCGAGGTTCCTGAAACGTTTGGCTCGCAGCGGGACACAAAATCGCTGAGTAATAGCATACAAATCCGTCGAGAATAGGCCAAAACTGTGCTTTTTGATGAGTTCCCCGTAACCGGACGACGGGGCTCCCGAAATTGTCGGATCACAAGAGTTTTGACGAGTTCCCCGTAACTGGACCCAAGGGTTCCCGAAACATTCGGATCAAAGCGGAACCCAAAATCAGTAACTAATAGCATAGAAAACTGATCGGAATAGTCCAAAACTGCGAGTTTTGACGAGTTCCCCGTAAGTGGATCTCGGGGTTCCCGAAATGTTCGGGTCGCAGCGGGATCCAAAATCAGTGAGTAATAGCATACAAAACTAGCAAGAATAGGCCAAAATTGCGAGGTTTGACGAGTTCCATATAACCGGACCCCGGGGTTCCCAAAACATTCGGATCAAAACGGAACCCAAAATCAGTGACTAAGAGCATAGAAAACTGGTCAGGATAGGCCAAAACTGCGAGTTTTGACGAATTGCCGGTAAGTGGACCTCGGGGTTCTCGAAACGTTTGGATCGCAGTGGGATCCAAAATCAGTGAGTTATAGCATGCAAAACTAGCCAGAGTAGGCCAGAACTGCGAGCTTTGACGAGTTCCACGTAACCGGACCCCGCGGTTCCCGAAACGTTTGGATCGAAGCGCGGCCCAAAATGACTGAGTAATAGCATACAAAATTGGCTAGAATAGTCACAAACTATGATTTTTTACGAGTTCCCTGTAATCGGACCACGGGGTTCCCGAACCATTCGAATCGCAGCGGGACCCAAAATCAGTGACTAATACCATACAAAACTGTCCGGAATAGGCCAAAACTACGAGTTTTGACGAGTTCCACGTAACCGGACCCCCGGGTTCCCAAAACATTCGGATCCTAGGAGGACCCAAAATCTGTGACTAATCGCATAGATACGTGGCCAAAATAGGTCAAAACTGCTAGTTTTCACGAGTTCCCCATAATTAGACTTCGGGATTCCACAATCATTCGAATCGCAGCGGGATCCAAAATCAGTGAGTAATTGCATATAGAACTAGCGAGAATAGGCCAAAACTGCGAGTTTTGACGAGTTCCACGTAATCGGACCCCGGGGTTTTCGAAACGTTTGGATCACAGGAGGACTCAAAACAATGACTAAGCGTAAAATCCTGGCGAGAATAGGCCAAAACTGCGAGTTTTGACGAGTTCCGTGTAACTTGACCTCGGGGTTCCCGAAATGTTTGTATCGCAGCGGGATCCAAAATGAGTGAGTAATAGCATAGAAAACTAGCGAGAATAGTCCAAAACTGTGGTTTTTGACGAGTTCCACGTAACCGGACCCTTGGGTTCCCCAAACATTCGCATCGCAGCGGGACCCAAAATCAGTGACTAATAGCATACAAAACCGGCCAGAATAGGCCAAAACTGCGAGTATTGAAGACTTCCACGTAACCGGACCCCGGGGTTCCCAAAATGTTCGGATCGTAGCGGGTCCCAAAATCAGTGAGTAATAGCATGCAAAACTGGCCAGAATAGACCAAAACTGTGAGTTTTGACGAGTTCCCCGTAACCGGACCCAAGGGTTCCCGAAACATTCGGATCACAGCAGAACCCAAAATCAGTGACTAATAGCATAGAAAACGGGTCGGAATAGGCCAAAACTGTGAGTTTTGACGAGTTCCCCGTAAGTGGATCTCGGGGTTCCCAAAACGTTCGGATCGCGGCGGGATCCAAAATCAGTGAGTAATGGCATACAAAACTACCGAGAATAGGCCAAAACTGCGAGTTTTGACGAGTTCCACGTAACCGGACCCCGAGGTTCCCGAAACATTTGGCTCACAGCGTGACCCAAAATCACTGAGTAATAGCATACAAAACCGTCGAGAATAGGCCAAAACTGTGCTTTTTGATGAATTCACCGTAACCGGACCCCGAGGTTCCCGAAACGTTTGGCTCGCAGCAGGACCCAAAACCACTGAGTAATAGCATAAAAAACCGTCCAGAATAGGCCAAAACTGCGCTTTTTGATGAGTTCCCCGTAACCGGACCACGGGGTTCCCGAAATTGTCGGATCACAAGAGTTTTGACGAGTTCCCCGTAACTGGACCCAAGGGTTCCCGAAACATTCGGATCAAAGCGGAACCGAAAATCAGTAACTAATAGCATAGAAAACTGATCGGAATAGTCCAAAACTGCGATTTTCGACGAGTTCCCCGTAAGTGGATCTCGGGGTTCCCAAAATGACTCGGATCGCAGTGGGATCCAAAACCAGTGAGAATAGCATACAAAACTAGCCAGAATAGGCCAAAATTGCGAGGTTTGACGAGTTCCACTTAACCGGACAACGGGATTCCCAAAACATTCGGATCACAATGGAACCCAAAATCAGTGACTAATAGCATAGAAAACTGGTCAGGATAGGCCAAAACTGCGAGTTTTAACGAATTCCCCGTAAGTGGACCTCGGGGTTCCCGAAACATTCGGAACGTAGTGGGCTCCAAAATCAGTTTGTAATAGGATACAAAACTAGCAAGTGTTGGCCAAAACTGCGAGTTTTGACGAGTTCCACGTAACCGGACCCCGGGGTTCCCAAAATGACTGAGTAATAGCATACAAAATTTGCCAGAATAGTCCAAAACTATGATTTTTTACGAATTCCTCGTAACCGGACCACGGGGTTCCCGAAACATTCGGATCGCAGCGGGACCCAAAATCAGTGACTAATAGCATACAAAACTGGCCGGAATAGGCTGAAACTACGAGTTTTGACGAGTCCACGTAACCGGACCCCGGGGTTCCCAAAACATTCGGATCCTAGGAGGACCCAAAATCAGTGACTAATAGCATAGAAACGTGGCCAGAATAGGTCAAAACTGCTAGTTTTGACGAGTTCCCCATAACTAGAGATCCAGAATCATTCGAATTGCAGCGGGATCCAAAATCAGTGAGTAATTGCATGTAGTGTTGGAAATATGCCCTAGAGGCAATAATAAATTAGTTATTATTATATTTCTTTGTTCATGATAATCGTTTATTATCCATGCTATAATTGTATTGATTGGAAACACAATACTTGTGTGGATACATAGACAAAACACTGTCCCTAGTAAGCCTCTAGTTGACTAGCTCGTTGATCAAAGATGGCCAAGGTTTCCTGGCCATAGGCAAGTGTTGTTACTTGATAACGGGATCACATCATTAGGAGAATCATGTGATGGACTAGACCCAAACTAATAGACGTAGCATGTTGATCGTGTCATTTTGTTGCTACTGTTTTCTGGGTGTCAAGTATTTGTTCCTATGACCATGAGATCATATAACTCACGGACACCGGAGGAATGCTTTGTGTGCATCAAACGTCACAACGTAACTGGGTGACTATAAAGATGCTCTACAGGTATCTCCGAAGGTGTTCGTTGAGTTAGTATGGATCGAGACTGGGATTTGTCACTCCGTGTGACGGAGAGGTATCTCGGGGCCCACTCGGTAATACAACATCACACACAAGCCTTGCAAGCAATGTAACTTAGTGTAAGTTGCGGGATCTTGTATTACAGAACGAGTAAAGAGACTTTCCGGTAAACGAGGTTGAAATAGGTATACGGATACTGACGATCGAATCTCGGGCAAGTAACATACCGAAGGACAAAGGGAATGACATACGGGATTATACGAATCCTTTGCGCTGAGGTTCAAACGATAAGATCTTCGTAGAATATGTAGGATCCAATATGGGCATCCAGGTCCCGCTGTTGGATATTGACCGAGGAGTCTCTCGGGTCATGTCTACATAGTTCTCGAACCCGCAGGGTGTGCACACTTAAGGTTCGACGTTGTTTTATGCGTATTTGAGTTATATGGTTGGTTACCGAATGTTGTTCGGAGTCCCGGATGAGATCACGGACGTCACGAGGGTTTCCGGAATAGTCCGGAAACGAAGATTGATATATAGGATTACCTCATTTGATTACCGGAAGGTTTTCGGAGTTACCGGGAATGTACCGGGACTGACGAATGGGTTCCGGGAGTTCACCGGAGGGGGGCAACCCACTCCGTGGAAGCCCATAGGCATTTGGGGGGGTCACACCAGCCCTTAGTGGGATGGTGGGACAGCCCACAAATCCCCTATGCGCCAAGAGAGAAAAAATCAAAGGGAAGAAAAAAAAAGGGAAGAAGTGGGAAGGGGGAAGGACTCCCTCCCACCAAACCAAGTAGGACTCGGTTTGGGGGGGGAGAGTCCTCCCCCCTGGCTCGGCCGACCCCTTGGGGATCCCTTGGACCCCAAGGCAAGGTCCCCCTCCCTCCTCCTATATATATGGGCTTTTAGGGCAGATTTGAGACGACTTTCTCACGGCTGCCCGACCACATACCTCCATAGTTTTTCCTCTAGATCGCGTTTCTGCGGAGCTCGGGCGGAGCCCTGCTGAGACGAGATCATCACCAACCTCCGGAGCGCCGTCACGCTGCCGGAGAACTCTTCTACCTCTCTGTCTCTCTTGCTGGATCAAGAAGGCCGAGATCATCGTCGAGCTGTACGTGTGCTGAACGCGGAGGTGCCGTCCGTTCGGTACTAGATCGTGGGACTGATCGCGGGATTGTTCGCGGGGCGGATCGAGGGACGTGAGGATGTTCCACTACATCAACCGCGTTCTCTAACGCTTCCGCTGTGCGATCTACAAGGGTACGTAGATCACTCATCCCCTCTCGTAGATGGACATCACCATGATAGGTCTTCGTGCGCGTAGGAAATTTTTTGTTTCCCATGCGACGTTCCCCAACAGTGGCATCATGAGCTAGGTTCATGCGTAGATGTCTTCTCGAGTAGAACACAAAAGGTTTTGTGGGCGGTGATGTGCATTTTGCTGCACTCCTTAGTCTTTTCTTGATTCCGCGGTATTGTTGGATTGAAGCGGCTTGGACCGACATTACTCGTACGCTTACGAGAGACTGGTTTCATCGTTACGAGTAACCCCCTTTGCTCAAAGATGACTGGCAAGTGACGGTTTCTCCAACTTTAGTTGAATCGGATTTGACCGAGGAGGTCCTTGGATGAGGTTAAATAGCAACTCATATATCTCCGTTGTGGTGTTTGCGTAAGTAAGATGCGATCCTACTAGATACCCTTGGTCACCACGTAAAACATGCAACAACAAAATTAGAGGACGTCTAACTTGTTTTTGCAGGGTATGATTGTGATGTGATATGGCCGACGATGTGATGTGATATATTGGAAGTATGAGATGATCATGTTGTAATAGAAATATCGACTTGCACGTCGATGGTACGGCAACCGGCAGGAGCCATAGGGTTGTCTTTATAACTAATGTTTGTGCTTGCAGATGCGTTTACTATTTTGATAGGACGTAGCTTTAGTAGTAATAGCATGAGTAGCACGACAACCCCGATGGCGACACGTTGATGGAGATCATGATGATGGAGATCATGGTGTGACGCCGGTGACAAGAAGATCGTGCCGGTGCTTTGGTGATGAAGATCAAGAACCACGTGATGATGGCCATATCATGTCACTTATGAATTGCATGTGATGTTAATCCTTTTATGCACCTTATTTTGCTTAGAACGACGGTAGCATTATGAGGTGATCTCTCACTAAAATTTCAAGACGAAATTGTGTTCTCCCCGACTGTGCACCGTTGCTACAGTTCGTCGTTTCGAGACACCACGTGATGATCGGGTGTGATAGACTCAACGTTCACATACAACGGGTGCAAAACAGTTGCGCACGCGGAACACTCGGGTTAAGCTTGACGAGCCTAGCATGTGCAGACATGGCCTCGGAACACATGAGACCGAAAGGTCGAGCATGAATCGTATAGTTGATATGATTAGCATAGAAATGCTTACCACTGAAACTATTCTCGACTCACGTGATGATCGGACTTGAGATAGTGGATTTGGATCATGTACCACTCAAATGACTAGAGAGATGTACTTTTTGAGTGGGAGTTCTTAAGTAATATGATTAATTGAACTAATTGTCATGAACATAGTCTAATGGTCTTTGCGAATTATGATGTAGCTTGCGCTATAGCTCTACTGTTTTTATATGTTCCTAGAGAAAATTTAGTTGAAAGTTGATAGTAGCAAACTTTGCAGACTGAGTCTGTAAAACCGAGGATTGTCCTCGTTGCTGCACAGAAGGCTTGTGTCCTTAATGCACCACTCGGTGTGCTGCACCTCGAGCGTCATCTGTGGATGCTGTGAACATCCGACATACACGTTTCTGATGACTACACGATAGTTCAGTACAAAAATACTTAATGGCTTAGAAGCAAGGCGCCAAAAACGTTGTAAAACGTCACGGAACATAAGTGATGTTCTAAAGAGATGAAATTGTGATTTCATGCTTGTGCCCTTGTTAAGAGGTACGAGACCTCCCACAGGATTCTTTGTCCACGAAGTAAAGGAGAAAGGCTCAATCGTTGAGCATGTGCTCAGATTTTCTGAGTACAACAATCGCTTGAATCAAGTGGGAGTTAATCTTCCAGATGAGATAGTGATAGTTCTCCAAAGTCACTGCCACCAAGCTGTGAGAGCTTCGTGATGAACTATAACATATCAAGGATACATACAATGATCCTTGAGCGTTTCGCGATGTTTGACACTGCGAAAGTAGAAATAAAGAAGGAGCATCAATAGTTGATGGTTTGTAAAACCACTAAGTTTCAAGAAAGGCAAGGGCTAGAAGGGATACTTCGTGAAACGGCAAAACAGTTGCTGCACTAATGAAGAGACCCAATATTAAACCCAAACCCAAGACTAAGTGCTTCTGTAATGAGGGGAACAGTCACTGAGGCGGAGCAACTCTAGATACTTGGTAGATAAGAAGGCTGGCAAAAGTCGAAAGAAGTGTATTTGATATACATGATGTTGATGTGTACTTTACTAGTACTCCTAGTAGCATGAGGGTATTGGATACCGGTTCGGTTGCTAAGTGATTAGTAACACGAAATGTAAGCTACGGCATAAACGGAGACTAGCTAAAGGCGAGGTGACGATACGTGTTGGAAGTGTTTCCAAGGTTGATATGATCAAACGTCGCACGCTCCCTCTACCATCGGGATTGGTGTTAAACCTAAATAATTGTTATTTGGTGCTTGCGTTAAGCATGAACATGATTGGATCGTGTTTGTTGCAATACGATTATTCATTTAAAGAGAATAATGGTTACTCTATTTTCTTGAATAATCACCTTCAATGGTTTATTGAATCTCGATCGTAGTGTTGCACATGTTCATGATAGTGGTGCCAAAAGATACGAGTTGATGATGATAGTACCACTTACTCGTGGCACTGCCGCTTGAGTCATGTTAGTATAAATTGCATGAAGAGGCTCCATGCTGATGGGTCTTTGTACTCACCTGATTTCGAATCACTAGTGACATGCAAATCATACCACATGAGCAAGGCCTTGTTTTCATTAAGATGAACTAAGATAGTAACTTGTTGGAAGTGATACATTTTGATGTATGCAGTCTAATGGGTGCTGAGGCACGCAGTGGATATCATTATGTTCTTACTTCACTGACGATTTGAGTAGATACAGGAGTATTTACTTAATGAATCACAAGTCTGAAATGTTGAAAAGTTCAATTCAGTTTCAGAGTGAAGTTCGTCGTAACGAGAGGATAAACTGTCTACGATATGATCATGGAAATGAATATCTGAGGTACGAGTTTTGGTACACAGTTAAGACAATGTGGAAATTGTTTCGCAGTTCATGCCACCTGGAACATCATAGTGTGATGATGTGTCTGAACGTCATAACCACGCACTATTTGGTATGGTGCATACTAGGATGTCTCTTATCGAATTACCATTATCGTTTACGGGTTATGCATTGGAGACAACCGCACTCACTTTAAATAGGGCACCGCGTATTTCCGTTGAGATGACACAGTATAGACTGAGGTTTAGAGAAATCTAAATTGTCGTTTCTTGAAAGTTTGGGGTTTCGACACTTATGTGAAAAAGTTTCAGTCTGATAAGCTCGAACCCAAAGCGGATAAATGCATCTTCATAGGATATCCAAAACAGTTGGGTACATCTCCTATCTCAGATCCGAAAGCAAAGTGTTTGTTTCAAGAAACGGATCCTTTCTCGAGGAAAGGTTTCTCTCGAAAGAATTGAGTGGGAGGGTGGTAGAACATGATGAGGTTATTGAACCATCACTTCAACCAGTGTGTAGCAGGGCGCAGGAAGTTGTTCCTGTGGCGCCTACACCAATTGAAGTGAAAGCTGATGATGGTGATCATCGAGCATCGGATCAAGTTACTACAAGCCTCGTAGGTTGACAAGGTCGCGTACTACTACAGAGTGGTACGGTAACCCTGTCTTAGAGGTCATGTTGTTGAGAAACAGTGAACCTACGAGTTATGAAGAAGCAATGGTGGGCCCGGATTCCGACAAATGGCTTGAGGCCATGAAATCCGAGAGAGGATCCATGTATGAAAACAAAGTGTAGACTTTGGAAGAACTACTTGATGGTCATAGGACTATTGAGTAAAAATGGATCTTTAAAGGAAGACAGACGATGATGGTGATAAGTCACTGTTAAGAAAAGCTCGACTTGTCGCAAAGATGTTTTCGACAAGATCAAACAGTTGACTATGATGAGACTCTCTCACTCGTAGTGATGCTAAAAGTCTGTTAGAATTATGTTAGTAGTTGATGCATTATTTATGAAATATTGCACGTAGGATGTCGAAACATTGTTTCCTCGACGATTTCCTTGAGCAAACATTGTATATGATACAACCAGAAGGTTTTGTCGATCCTAAAGATACTAGCAAGTATGCAAGCTCCAGCGATCCTTCAATGGACTGGTGCAAGCATCTCGGAGTTGGAATATACACTTTGATGAGATGATCAAAGATTTTGGGTGTGTACAAGGTTTATGAGAAACTTGTATTTCCAAAGAAGAGAGTGGGAGCACTATAGAATTTCTGATAAGTATATGTGGTTGACACATTTTGGATCAGAAGTAATGTAGAATTTCTGTAAAGCATACAAGGTTGTTTGAAAGGAGTTTTCAAAGGAATACCTGGATTGCGCTACTTGAACGTTGAGCATCAAAGATCTATGGAGATAGATCAAAAGCGCTTAATGAAAGTTTCAATAAGATGCATGCCTTGACAAAGTTTTGAATGAGATCAAAATAGATCAGCAAAGAAGGAGTTCTTGGTTGTGTTGTAAGGTGTGAATTTGAGTAAGACTCAAAACCCGACCACGGCAGAATAAAGAGAATAGACGAAGGTCGTCTTCTATGCCTTAGCCGTAGAATCTAAAGTATGCCATGCTGTGTACCGCACCTGATGTGTGCCTTGACTCAAAGTATGTTGAGAGGTACAGAGAGTGATCCATGATTGAATCACTAGCAGCGGTCAAAATTTATCCTTAGTAACTAATGGACTAAGGAATTTTTCTCGATTATGGAGGTGGTTAAAGAGTTCGTTGTAAAGGGTTACGTCGATGCAAGCTTTGACACTAATCCGAATAACTATGAGTAGTGAAACGGATTCGTATAGTAGAGTAGATATTTGGAGCATTTCCGAATAGCACGTAGTAGCAGCATCTATAAGATGACATAAATATTTGTAAAGAACGCACGGATCTGAAAATTTCAGAACCGTTGACTAAAACCTCTCTGACGAGCAAGACGTGATCAGACCCCATAACTATATGGGTGTTGGATTCGTTGGAATCACATGGTGATGTGAACTAGATTATTGACTCTAGTGCAAGTGGGAGACTGTTGGAAATATGCCCTAGAGGCAATAATAAATTAGTTATTATTATATTTCTTTGTTCATGATAATCGTTTATTATCCATGCTATAATTGTATTGATTGGAAACACAATACTTGTGTGGATACATAGACAAAACAATGTCCCTAGTAAGCCTCTAGTTGACTAGCTCGTTGATCAAAGATGGCCAAGGTTTCCTGGCCATAGGCAAGTGTTGTTACTTGATAACGGGATCACATCATTAGGAGAATCATGTGATGGACTAGACCCAAACTAATAGACGTAGCATGTTGATCGTGTCATTTTGTTGCTACTATTTTCTGCGTGTCAAGTATTTGTTCCTATGACCATGAGATCATATAACTCACGGACACCGGAGGAATGCTTTGTGTGTATCAAACGTCGCAACGTAACTGGGTGACTATAAAGATGCTCTACAGGTATCTCCGAAGGTGTTCGTTGAGTTAGTATGGATCGAGACTGGGATTTGTAACTCCGTGTGACGGAGAGGTATCTCGGGGCCCACTCGGTAATACAACATCACACACAAGCCTTGCAAGCAATGTAACTTAGTGTAAGTTGCGGGATCTTGTATTACGGAACGAGTAAAGAGACTTGCCGGTAAACGAGGTTGTAATAGGTATACGGATACTGACGATCGAATCTCGGGCAAGTAACATACCGAAGGACAAAGGGAATGACATACGGGATTATACGAATCCTTGGCGCTGAGGTTCAAACGATAAGATCTTCGTAGAATATGTAGGATCCAATATGGGAATCCAGGTCCCGCTTTGGATATTGACCGAGGAGTCTCTCGGGTCATGTCTACATAGTTCTCGAACCCGCAGGGTCTGCACACTTAAGGTTCGACGTTGTTTTATGCGTATTTGAGTTATATGGTTGGTTACCGAATGTTGTTCGGAGTCCCGGATGAGATCACGGACGTCACGAGGGTTTCCGGAATAGTCCGGAAACGAAGATGGATATATAGGATGACCTCATTTGATTACCGGAAGGTTTTCGGAGTTACCGGGAATGTACCGGGACTGACGAATGGGTTCCGGGAGTTCACCGGAGGGGGGCAACCCACTCCGGGGAAGCCCATAGGCATTTGGGGGGGTCACACCAGCCCTTAGTGGGCTGGTGGGACAGCCCATAAATCCCCTATGCGCCAAGAGAGAAAAAATCAAAGGGAAGAAAAAAAAAGGGAAGAAGTGGGAAGGGGGAAGGAATCCCTCCCACCAAACCAAGTAGGACTCGGTTTGGGGGGGGGGGAGTCCTCCCCCGTGGCTCGGCCGACCCCTTGGGGATCCCTTGGACCCCAAGGCAAGGTCCCCCTCCCTCCTCCTATATATATGGGGCTTTTAGGGCAGATTTGAGACGACTTTCTCACGGCTGCCCGACCACATACCTCCATAGTTTTTCCTCTAGATCGCGTTTTTGCGGAGCTCGGGCGGAGCCCTGCTGAGACGAGATCATCACGAACCTCCGGAGCTCCGTCACGCTGCCGGAGAACTCTTCTACCTCTCTGTCTCTCTTGCTGGATCAAGAAGGCCGAGATCATCGTCGAGCTGTACGTGTGCTGAACGCGGAGGTGCCGTCCGTTCGGTACTAGATCGTGGGACTGATCGCGGGATTGTTCGCGGGGCGGATCGAGGGACGTGAGGACATTCCACTACATGAACCGCGTTCTCTAACGCTTCTGCTGTGCGATCTACAAGGGTACGTAGATCACTCATCCCCTCTCGTAGATGGACATCACCATGATAGGTCTTCGTGCGCGTAGAAATTTTTTTGTTTCCCATGCGACGTTCCCCAACATGTAGAACTAGCCAGAATAGGCCAAAACTGTGAGTTTTGACGAGTTCCACATAACCGAACCCTAGGGTTTCCGAAACGTTTGGATCAAAGGAGGACCCAAAACAGTGACTAAGCGTAAAATCCAGGCCAGAATAGGTCAAAACTGCAAGTTTCGACGAGTTCCCTGTAACTGGACCTCGGGGTTCACGAAATGTTCGCATCACAGCGGGATCCAAAATCGCATACAAACCTAACGAGAATAGTCCAAAACTGCGATTTTTGAGGAGTTCCGCGTAACCGGACCCTTGGGTTCCCGAAACATTTGGATCACAGCAGGACCCAAAATCAGTGACTAATAGCATACAAGACCGGCCAGAATAGGCCAAAACTACGAGTATTGAAGACTTCCACGTAACCGGACCCCGGGATTCCCAAAACGTTTGGATCGTAGCGGGTCCCAAAACCAGTGAGTAATGGCATGCAAAACTGGCCAGAATAGACCAAAACTGCGAGTTTTGACGAGTTCCCCGTAACCGGACCCAAGGGTTCCGGAAACATTCGGATCACAACAGAACCCAAAATCAATGACTAATAGCATAGAAAACGGGTCGGAATAGGCCAAAACTGCGAGTTTTGACGAGTTCCCCGTAAGTGGATCTCGGGGTTCCCAAAACGTTTGGATCGCGGCTAGATCCAAAATCAGTGAGTAATAGCATAGAAACCGTCGAGAATAGGCCAAAACTGCGAGTTTTGACGAGTTCCTTGCAACCGGACCCCGAGGTTCCCGAAACGTTTGGCTCGCAGCGGGACCCAAAATCACTTAGTAATAGCATAGAAAACCGTCCAGAATAGGCCAAAACTGCGCTTTTTGATGAGTTCCCTGTAACCGGACCACGGGGTTCCCGAAACTGTCGGATCACAAGAGTTTTGACGAGTTCCCCGTAACTGGACCCAAGGGTTCGCGAAACATTCGGATCAAAGCGGTACCCAAAATCAGTAACTAATAGCATAGAAAACTGATCGGAATAGTCCAAAACTGCGAGTTTTGACGGGTTCCACGTAAGTGGATCTCGGGGTTCCCGAAACGTTCGGGTCGCAGCGGGATCCAAAATCGGTGAGTAATAGCATACAAAACTAGCCAGAATAGGCCATAATAGGTCAAAACTGCTAGTTTTGACGAGTTCCCCATAACTAGACTTCGGGATTCCTGAATCGTTTGGATCGCAGCGGGATCCAAAATCAGTGAGTAATTGCCTATAGAACTAGCCAAAATAGGCCAAAACTGCGAGTTTTGACGAGTTCCACGTAACCGGAACCCGGGGTTTCCGAAATGTTTGGATCACAGGAGGACCTAAAACAATCACTAAGCGTAAAATCCTGGCCAGAATAGGTCAAAACTGGGAGTTATGACAAGTACCCTGTAAGTGGACCTCGGGGTTCCCAAAACATTCGGATCGCACTGGGATCCACAATCAGTGAGTAATAGCATACAAAACTAGCGAGAATAGTCCAGAACTGCGATTTTAGACGAGTTCCACGTAACCGGACCCCTGGGTTCCCGAAACGTTCGGATCGCAGCGGGACCGAAAATCAATGACTAATTGCATACAAAACCGGCCAGAATAGGCCAAAACTGCGAGTTTTGAAGACTTCCACGTAACTGGACCCCGGGGTACCCAAAACGTTCGGATCGTAGCGGGTCCCAAAATCAGTGAGTAATGGCATGCAAAACTGGCCAGAATAGACCAAAACTGCGAGTTTTGACAAGTTCCCCGTAACCGGAGCCAAGGGTTCCCGAAATATTCGGATCACGGAAGAACCGAAAATCAGTGACTAATAGCATCCAAAACGGGTCGGAATAGGCCAAAACTACGAGTTTTGACGAGTTCTCCGTAAGTGGATCTCGGGGTTCCCAGAACGTTCGGATCGCGGCGGGAGCCAAAATCAGTGAGTAATAGCATACAAAACTACCCATAATAGGCCAAAACTGCGAGTTTTGACGAGTTCCACGTAACCGGACCCCGGGGTTCCCGAAACGTTTGGCTCGTAGCGGACCCAAAATCGCTGAGTAATAGCATGCAAAACCGTCGAGAATAGGCCAAAACTACGATTTTTTATGAGTTCCCCGTAACCGGACCCCGGGGTTCCCGAAACTTTCGGAACACAAGAGTTTTGACGAGTTCCCCGTAATTGGACCCAAGGGTTCCCGAAACATTCAGATCAAAGCGGAACCTAAAATCAGTAACTAATAGCCTAGAAAACTGGTCGGAATAGTCCAAAACTGTGAGTTTTGACGAGTTCACCGTAAGTGCATCACGGGGTTGCCGAAACGTTCGGATCGCAGTGGGATCCAAAATCAGTGAGTAATAGCATACAAAACTAGCTAGAATAGGCCAAAATTGCGAGGTTTGACGAGTTCCACGTAGCCAGACACCGGGGTTCTCAAAACATTCGGATGACAACGGAGCTCAAAATCAGTGACTAATAGCATAGAAAACTGGTCTGGATAGGCCAAAACTGCCAGTTTTGACGAATTCCCCCTAAGTGGACCTCGGGGTTCCCGAAACGTTTGGATCGCAGTGGGATCCAAAATCAGTGAGTAGTAGGATACAAAAATAGCCAGAGTAGGCCAAAACTGCGAGTTTTGACGAGTTCCAACTAACCGGACCCCGGGGTTCCCGAAGCGTTTGGATCGAAGCGGAACCCAAAATGACTTGAGTAATAGCATACAAAATTGCCCAGAATAGTCCAAAACTATGATTTTTCACGAGTTCCCCGTAAACTGACCACGGGGTTCTCGAAACATTCGGATCGCAGCGGGACCAAAAATCAGTGATTAATAACATACAAAACTGGCCGGAATAGGCTAAAACTACGAGTTTTGACTAGTTCCACATAACCGGACCCCGGGGTTCCCAAAACATTCGGATCCTAGGAGGACCCAAAATCAGTGACTAATAGCATAGAAACGTGGCCAGATAGGTCAAAACTGCTAGTTTTGACGAGATGCCCATAACTAGACTTCGGGATTCCTGAATCGTTCGAATCGCAGCGGGATCCAAAATCAGTGAGTAATTGCCTATAGAACTAGCCAGAATAGGCCAAAACTGCGAGTTTTGTGGAGTTACACATAACCGGACCCCGGGGTTTCCGAAAAGTTTGGATCACAGGAGGACCCAAAAACACTGACTAAGCGTAAAATCCTGGCCAGAATAAGTCAAAACTGCGAGTTTTGATGAGTTTCCTGTAACTGGACCTTGGGTTCCCGAAACGTTCGAATCGCACCGGGATCCACAATCAGTGAGTAATAGCATACAAAACTAGCGAGAATAGTCCAAAACTTCAATTTTTGACGAGTTCCACGTAAGCGGACCCCTGGGTTCCCGAAACTTTCGGATCGCAGCGGGACCTAAAATCAGTCACTAATTGCATACAAAACCGGCCTGAATAGGCCAAAACTGTGAGTTTTGAAGACTTCCACGTAACCGGACCCCGGGGTATCCAAAACGTTCGGATCGTAGCGGGTCCCAAAATCAGTGAGTAATGGCATGCAAAACTGGCCAGAATAGACCAAAACTGCGAGTTTTGACGAGTTCCCCGTAACCGGACCCAAGGGTTCCCGAAACATTCGGATCACAGCAGAACCCAAAATCAGTGACTAATAGCATCGAAAACGGGTCGGAATAGGCCAAAACTACGAATTTTGACGAGTTCCCCGTAAGTTGATCTCGGGGTTCCCAAAACGTTCGGATCGCGGCGGGAGCCAAAATCAGTGAGTAATAGCATACAAAACTACCGAGAATAGGACAAAACTGCGAGTTTTGACGAGTTCCATGTAACCAGACCCCGGGGTTCCCGAAAAGTTTGGCTTGCAGCGGAACCCAAAATCGCTGAGTAATAGCATACAAAACCGTCGAGAATAGGCCAAAACTTCTTTTTTTGATGAGTTCCCCGTAACCGGACCCCGGGGTTCCCAAAACTTTCGGATCACAAGAGTTTTGACGAGTTCCCCGTAACTGGACCCAAGGGTTCCCAAAACATTCGGATCAAAGCGGAACCCAAAATCAGTAACTAATAGCCTAGAAAACTGGTCGGAATAGTCCAAAACTGCGAGTTTTGACGAGTTCCCCGTCAGTGGATCTCGGGGTTCCCGAAACGTTCGGATCGCAGCGGGATCCAACATCAGTGAGTAATAGCATACAAAACTTGCCAGAATAGGCCAAAATTGCGAGGTTTGACGAGTTCCACGTAACCGGACACCGGGGTTCCCAAAACATTCGGATGACAACGGAACTCAAAATCAGTGACTAATAGCATAGAAAACTGGTCAGGATAGGCCAAAACTGCGAGTTTTGATGAATTCCCCATAAGTGGACCTCGGGGTTCCCGAAACGTTCGGATCGCAGTGGGATCCAAAATCAGTGAGTAGTAGGATACAAAACTAGCCAGAGTAGGCCAAAACTGCGAGTTTTGACGAGATCCACGTAACCGGACCCCGGGGTTCCCGTAACGTTTGGATCGAAGAGGGACCCAAAATGAATGAGTAATAGCATACAAAATTGGCCAGACTAGTCCAAAACTATGATTTTTTACGAGTTCCCCATAACCGGACCACGGGGTTCCCGAAACATTCGGATTGCAGCGGGACCCAAAATCAGCGACTAAAAGCATACAAAACTGGCTGGATTAGGCTAAAACTACGAGTTTTCACGAGTTCCACGTAACCGGACCCCGGGGTTCCCAAAACATTCGGATCCTAGGAGGAACCAAAATCAGTGACTAATAGCATAGAAACGTGGCCAGAATAGGTCAAAACTGCTAGTTTTGACGAGTTCCACATAACCAGACTTCAGGATTCCCGAATCGTTCGGATCGCAGCGGGATTCAAAATCAGTGAGTAATTGCCTATAGAACTAGCTAGAATAGGCCAAAACTGCGAGTTTTGACGAGTTCCCCGTAAGTGGATCTCGGGATTTCCGAAACGTTCGGATCGCGGCGGGAGCCAAAATCAGTGAGTAATAGCATACAGAACTACCCAGAATAGGCCAAAACTGCGAGTTTTGACGAGTTCCACGTAACCGGACCCCGGGGCTCCCAAAAAGTTTGGCTCGCAGCTGTACCCAAAATCGCTGAGTAATAGCATACAAAACCGTCGAGAATAGGCCAAAACTATGCTTTTTGATGAGTTATCCGTAACCGGACCCCGGGGTTCCCGAAACTTTCGGATCACAAGAGTTTTGACGAGTTCCCCGTAACGGGACCCAAGGGTTCCCGAAACATTCGGATAAAAGCGGAACCCAAAAATCAGTAACTAATAGCCTAGAAAACTGGTCGGAATAGTCCAAAACTGCGAGTTTTGACGAGTTCCCCGTAAGTGGATCTCGGGGCTCCCGAAAAGTTCGGATCGCAGCGGGATCCAAAATCAGTGAGTAATAGCATAAAAACTTGCCAGATTAGGCCAAAACTGTGACATTTGACGAGTTCCACATAACCGGACACCGGGGTTCCCGAAAAGTTTGGCTTGCAGCGGAACCCAAAATCGCTGAGTAATAGCATACAAAACCGTCGAGAATAGGCCAAAACTTCGTTTCTTGATGAGTTCCCCGTAACCGGACCCCGGGGTTCCCAAAACATTCGGATCACAAGAGTTTTGACGAGTTCCCCGTAACTGGACCCAAGGGTTCCCAAAATATTCGGATCAAAGCGGAACTCAAAATCAGTAACTAATAGCCTAGAAAACTGGTCGGAATAGTCCAAAACTGCGAGTTTTGACGAGTTCCCCGTCAGTGGATCTCGGGGTTCCCGAAACGTTCGGATCGCAGCGGGATCCAACATCAGTGAGTAATAGCATACAAAACTTGCCAGAATAGGCCAAAATTGCGAGGTTTGACGAGTTCCACGTAACAGGACACCGGGGTTCCCAAAACATTCGGATGACAACGGAACTCAAAATCAGTGACTAATAGCATAGAAAACTGGTCAGGATAGGCCAAAACTGCGAGTTTTGATGAATTCCCCATAAGTGGACCTCGGGGTTCCCGAAACGTTCGGATCGCAGTGGGATCCAAAATCAGTGAGTAGTAGGATACAAAACTAGCCAGAGTAGGCCAAAACTGCGAGTTTTGACGAGATCCACGTAACCGGACCCCGGGGTTCCCGTAACGTTTGGATCGAAGAGGGACCCAAAATGAATGAGTAATAGCATACAAAATTGGCCACACTAGTCCAAAACTATGATTTTTTACGAGTTCCCCATAACCGGACCACGGGGTTCCCGAAACATTCGCATCGCAGCGGGACCCAAAATCAGTGACTAAAAGCATACAAAACTGGCTGGATTAGGCTAAAACTACGAGTTTTCACGAGTTCCACGTAACCGGACCCCGGGGTTCCCAAAACATTCGGATCCTAGGAGGAACCAAAATCAGTGACTAATAGCATAGAAACGTGGCCAGAATAGGTCAAAACTGCTAGTTTTGACGAGTTCCACATAACCAGACTTCAGGATTCCCGAATCGTTCGGATCGCAGCGGGATTCAAAATCAGTGAGTAATTGCCTATAGAACTAGCTAGAATAGGCCAAAACTGTGAGTTTTGACGAGTTCCCCGTAAGTGGATCTCGGGATTTCCGAAACGTTCGGATCGCGGCGGGAGCCAAAATCAGTGAGTAATAGCATACAAAACTACCCAGAATAGGCCAAAACTGCGAGTTTTGACGAGTTCCACGTAACCGGACCCCGGGGCTCCCAAAAAGTTTGGCTCGCAGCTGTACCCAAAATCGCTGAGTAATAGCATACAAAACCGTCGAGAATAGGCCAAAACTATGCTTTTTGATGAGTTATCCGTAACCGGACCCCGGGGTTCCCGAAACTTTCGGATCACAAGAGTTTTGACGAGTTCCCCGTAACGGGACCCAAGGGTTCCCGAAACATTCGGATAAAAGCGGAACCCAAAAATCAGTAACTAATAGCCTAGAAAACTGGTCGGAATAGTCCAAAACTGCGAGTTTTGACGAGTTCCCCGTAAGTGGATCTCGGGGCTCCCGAAAAGCTCGGATCGCAGCGGGATCCAAAATCAGTGAGTAATAGCATAAAAACTTGCCAGATTAGGCCAAAACTGTGACATTTGACGAGTTCCACATAACCGGACACCGGGGTTCCCGAAAAGTTTGGCTTGCAGCGGAACCCAAAATCGCTGAGTAATAGCATACAAAACCGTCGAGAATAGGCCAAAACTTCGTTTTTTGATGAGTTCCCCGTAACCGGACCCCGGGGTTCCCAAAACTTTCGGATCACAAGAGTTTTGACGAGTTCCCCGTAACTGGACCCAAGGGTTCCCAAAACATTCGGATCAAAGCGGAACCCAAAATCAGTAACTAATAGCCTAGAAAACTGGTCGGAATAGTCCAAAACTGCGAGTTTTGACGAGTTCCCCGTCAGTGGATCTCGGGGTTCCCGAAACGTTCGGATCGCAGCGGGATCCAACATCAGTGAGTAATAGCATACAAAACTTGCCAGAATAGGCCAAAATTGCGAGGTTTGACGAGTTCCACGTAACCGGACACCGGGGTTCCCAAAACATTCGGATGACAACGGAACTCAAAATCAGTGACTAATAGCATAGAAAACTGGTCAGGATAGGCCAAAACTGCGAGATTTGATGAATTCCCCATAAGTGGACCTCGGGGTTCCCGAAACGTTTGGATCACAGTGGGATCCAAAATCAGTGAGTAGTAGGATACAAAACTAGCCAGAGTAGGCCAAAACTGCGAGTTTTGACGAGATCCACGTAACCGGACCCCGGGGTTCCCGTAACGTTTGGATCGAAGAGGGACCCAAAATGAATGAGTAATAGCATACAAAATTGGCCAGACTAGTCCAAAACTATGATTTTTTACGAGTTCCCCATAACCGGACCACGGGGTTCCCGAAACATTCGGATCGCAGCGGGACCCAAAATCAGTGACTAAAAGCATACAAAACTGGCTGGATTAGGCTAAACTACGAGTTTTCACGAGTTCCACGTAACCGGACCCCGGGGTTCCCAAAACATTCGGATCCTAGGAGGAACCAAAATCAGTGACTAATAGCATAGAAACGTGGCCAGAATAGGTCAAAACTGCTAGTTTTGACGAGTTCCACATAACCAGACTTCAGGATTCCCGAATCGTTCGGATCGCAGCGGGATTCAAAATCAGTGAGTAATTGCCTATAGAACTAGCTAGAATAGGCCAAAACTGTGAGTTTTGACGAGTTCCCCGTAAGTGGATCTCGGGATTTCCGAAACGTTCGGATCGCGGCGGGAGCCAAAATCAGTGAGTAATAGCATACAAAACTACCCAGAATAGGCCAAAACTGCGAGTTTTGACGAGTTCCACGTAACCGGACCCCGGGGCTCCCAAAAAGTTTGGCTTGCAGCTGTACCCAAAATCGCTGAGTAATAGCATACAAAACCGTCGAGAATAGGCCAAAACTACGCTTTTTGATGAGTTATCCGTAACCGGACCCCGGGGTTCCCGAAACTTTCGGATCACAAGAGTTTTGACGAGTTCCCCGTAACTGGACCCAAGGGTTCCCGAAACATTCGGATAAAAGCGGAACCCAAAAATCAGTAACTAATAGCCTAGAACACTGGTCGGAATAGTCCAAAACTGCGAGTTTTGACGAGTTCCCCGTAAGTGGATCTCGGGGCTCCCGAAAAGTTCGGATCGCAGCGGGATCCAAAATCAGTGAGTAATAGCATAAAAACTTGCCAGATTAGGCCAAAACTGTGACATTTGACGAGTTCCACATAACCGGACACCGGGGTTCCCAAAACATTCGGATGACAACGGAACTCAAAATCAGTGACTAATAGCATATAAAACTGGTCAGGATAGGCCAAAACTGCGAGTTTTGACGAATTCCACGTAACCAGACCCGGGGTTCCCAAAACATTCGGATCCTAGGAGGACCCAAAATCAGTGACTAATAGCATAGAAACGTGGCCAGAATAGGTCAAAACTGCTAGTTTTGACGAGTTCCACATAACTAGACTTCGGGATTCCCGAATCGTTCGGATCGCAGCGGGATTCAAAATCAGTGAGTAATTGCCTATAGAACTAGCCAGAATAGGCCAAAACTGCGAGTTTTGACGAGTTCCATGTAACCGGACCCCGGGGTTTCCGAAACGTTTGGATCACAGGAGGACCCAAAACAGTGACTAACCGTAAAATCCTAGCCAGAACAGGTCAAAACTGCGAGTTCCCTGTAACTGGACCTCGGGGTTCCCGAAACGTTCGGATCGCACCGGGATCCACAATCACTGAGTAATAGCATACAAAACTAGCGAGAATAGTCGAAAACTGCGATTTTTGACGACTTCCACGTAACCGGACTCCTAGGTTCCCGAAACGTTCGGATCCCAGCGGGACCCAAAATCAGTGACTAATTGCATACAAAACCGGCCTGAATAAGCCAAAACTGCGAGTTTTGAAGACATCCACGTAACCGGACCCCGGGGTACCCAAAATGTTCGGATCGTAGCGGGTCCCAAAATCAGTGAGTAATGGCATGCAAAACTGGCCAGAATAGACCAAAACTGCGAGTTTTGACGAGTTCCACGTAACCGGACCCCGGGGTTCCCAAAATGACTCAGTAATAGCATACAAAATTGGCCAGAATAGTCCAAAACTATGATTGTTTACGAGTTCCCCGTAACCGGACCACGGGGTTCCCGAAACATTCAGATCGCAGTGGGACCCAAAATGAGTAATTACTAGCATACAAAACTGGCCGGAATAGGCTAAAACTACGAGTTTTGACGAGTTCCACGTAACCGGACCCCGGGGTTCCCAAAACATTCGGATCCTAGGAGGACCCAAAATCAGTGACTAAGAGCATAGAAACATGGCCATAATAGGTCAAAACTGCTAGTTTTGACGAGTTCCCCATAACTAGACTTCGGGATTCCCGAATCGTTTGGATCGCAGCGGGATCCAAAATCAGTGAGTAATTGCCTATAGATCTAGCCAAAATAGGCCAAAACTGCGAGTTTTGACGAGTTCCACGTAACCGGAACCCGGGGTTTCCGAAACGTTTGGATCACAGGAGGACCTAAAACAATGACTAAGCGTAAAATCCTGGCCAGAATAGGTCAAAACTGGGAGATACGACAAGTGCCCTGTAAGTGGACCTCGGGGTTCCCAAAACATTCGGATCGCACTGGGATCCACAATCAGTGAGTAATAGCATACAAAACTAGCGAGAATAGTCCAGAACTGCGATTTTAGACGAGTTCCACGTAACCGGACCCCTGGGTTCCCGAAACGTTCGGATCGCAGCGGGACCGAAAATCAGTGACTAATTGCATACAAAACCGTCCAGAATAGGCCAAAACTGCGAGTTTTGAAGACTTCCACGTAACTGGAACCCGGGGTACCCAAAACGTTCGGATCGTAGCGGGTCCCAAAATCAGTGAGTAATGGCATGCAAAACTGGCCAGAATAGACCAAAACTGCGAGTTTTGACAAGTTCCCCGTAACCGGAGCCAAGGGTTCCCGAAATATTCGGATCACGGAAGAACCGAAAATCAGTGACTAATAGCATCCAAAACGGGTCGGAATAGGCCAAAACTACGAGTTTTGACGAGTTCTCCGTAAGTGGATCTCGGGGTTCCCATAACGTTCGGATCGCGGCGGGAGCCAAAATCAGTGAGTAATAGCATACAAAACTACCCATAATAGGCCAAAACTGCGAGTTTTGACGAGTTCCACGTAACCGGACCCCGGGGTTCCCGAAACGTTTGGCTCGTAGCGGACCCAAAATCGCTGAGTAATAGCATGCAAAACCGTCGAGAATAGGCCAAAACTACGATTTTTGATGAGTTCCCCGTAACCGGACCCCGGGGTTCCCGAAACTTTCGGAACACAAGAGTTTTGACGAGTTCCCCGTAATTGGACCCAAGGGTTCCCGAAACATTCAGATCAAAGCGGAACCTAAAATCAGTAACTAATAGCCTAGAAAACTGGTCGGAATAGTCCAAAACTGCGAGTTTTGACGAGTTCACCGTAAGTGCATCTCGGGGTTCCCGAAACGTTCGGATCGCAGTGGGATCCAAAATCAGTGAGTAATAGCATACAAAACTAGCTAGAATAGGCCAAAATTGCGAGGTTTGACGAGTTCCACGTAGCCAGACACCGGGGTTCCCAAAACATTCGGATGACAACGGAGCTCAAAATCAGTGACTAATAGCATAGAAAACTGGTCTGGATAGGCCAAAACTGCCAGTTTTGACGAATTCCCCCTAAGTGGACCTCGGGGTTCCCGAAACGTTTGGATCGCAGTGGGATCCAAAATCAGTGAGTAGTAGGATACAAAACTAGCCAGAGTAGGCCAAAACTGCGAGTTTTGACGAGTTCCAACTAACCGGACCCCGGGGTTCCCGAAATGTTTGGATCGAAGCGGGACCCAAAATGACTTGAGTAATAGCATACAAAATTGCCCAGAATAGTCCAAAACTATGATTTTTCACGAGTTCCCCGTAAACTGACCACGGGGTTCTCGAAACATTCGGATCGCAGCGGGACCAAAAATCAGTGATTAATAACATACAAAACTGGCCGGAATAGGCTAAAACTACGAGTTTTGACTAGTTCCACGTAACCGGACCCCGGGGTTCCCCAAACATTCGGATCCTAGGAGGACCCAAAATCAGTGACTAATAGCATAGAAACGTGGCCAGATAGCTCAAAACTGCTAGTTTTGAAGAGATGCCCATAACTAGACTTCGGGATTCCCGAATCGTTCGAATCGCAGCGGGATCCAAAATCAGTGAGTAATTGCCTATAGAACTAGCCAGAATAGGCCAAAACTGCGAGTTTTGTGGAGTTACACATAACCGGACCCCGGGGTTTCCGAAAAGTTTGAATCACAGGAGGACCCAAAAACACTGACTAAGCGTAAAATCCTGGCCAGAATAAGTCAAAACTGCGAGTTTTGATGAGTTCCCTGTAACTGGACCTCGGGGTTCCCGAAACGTTCGAATCGCACCGGGATCCACAATCACTGAGTAATAGCATACAAAACTAGCGAGAATAGTCCAAAACTTCGATTTTTGACGAGTTCCACGTAAGCGGACCCCTGGGTTCCCGAAACTTTTGGATCGCAGCGGGACCTAAAATCAGTCACTAATTGCATACAAAACCGGCCTGAATAGGCCAAAACTGCGAGTTTTGAAGACTTCCACGTAACCGGACCCCGGGGTATCCAAAACGTTCGGATCGTAGCGGGTCCCAAAATCAGTGAGTAATGGCATGCAAAACTGGCCAGAATAGACCAAAACTGCGAGTTTTGACGAGTTCCCCGTAACCGGACCCAAGGGTTCCCGAAACATTCGGATCACAGCAGAACCCAAAATCAGTGACTAATAGCATCGAAAACGGGTCGGAATAGGCCAAAACTACGAGTTTTGACGAGTTCCCCGTAAGTTGATCTCGGGGTTCCCAAAACGTTCGGATCGCGGCGGGAGCCAAAATCAGTGAGTAATAGCATACAAAACTACCGAGAATAGGACAAAACTGCGAGTTTTGACGAGTTCCATGTAACCGGACCCCGGGGTTCCCGAAAAGTTTGGCTTGCAGCGGAACCCAAAATCGCTGAGTAATAGCATACAAAACCGTCGAGAATAGGCCAAAACTTCTTTTTTTGATGAGTTCCCCGTAACCGGACCCCGGGGTTCCCAAAACTTTTGGATCACAAGAGTTTTGACGAGTTCCCCGTAACTGGACCCAAGGGTTCCCAAAACATTCGGATCAAAGCGGAACCCAAAATCAGTAACTAATAGCCTAGAAAACTGGTCGGAATAGTCCAAAACTGCGAGTTTTGACGAGTTCCCCGTCAGTGGATCTCGGGGTTCCCGAAACGTTCGGATCGCAGCGGGATCCAACATCAGTGAGTAATAGCATACAAAACTTGCCAGAATAGGCCAAAATTGCGAGGTTTGACGAGTTCCACGTAACCGGACACCGGGGTTCCCAAAACATTCGGATGACAACGGAACTCAAAATCAGTGACTAATAGCATAGAAAACTGGTCAGGATAGGCCAAAACTGCGAGTTTTGATGAATTCCCCATAAGTGGACCTCGGGGTTCCCGAAACGTTCGGATCGCAGTGCGATCCAAAATCAGTGAGTAGTAGGATACAAAACTAGCCAGAGTAGGCCAAAACTGCGAGTTTTGACGAGATCCACGTAACCGGACCCCGGGGTTCCCGTAACGTTTGGATCGAAGAGGGACCCAAAATGAATGAGTAATAGCATACAAAATTGGCCAGACTAGTCCAAAACTATGATTTTTTACGAGTTCCCCATAACCGGACCACGGGGTTCCCGAAACATTCGGATCGCAGCGGGACCCAAAATCAGTGACTAAAAGCATACAAAACTGGCTGGATTAGGCTAAAACTACGAGTTTTCACGAGTTCCACGTAACCGGACCCCGGGGTTCCCAAAACATTCGGATCCTAGGAGGAACCAAAATCAGTGACTAATAGCATAGAAACGTGGCCAGAATAGGTCAAAACTGCTAGTTTTGACGAGTTCCACATAACCAGACTTCAGGATTCCCGAATCGTTCGGATCGCAGCGGGATTCAAAATCAGTGAGTAATTGCCTATAGAACTAGCTAGAATAGGCCAAAACTGCGAGTTTTGACGAGTTCCCCGTAAGTGGATCTCGGGATTTCCGAAACGTTCGGATCGCGGCGGGAGCCAAAATCAGTGAGTAATAGCATACAAAACTACCCAGAATAGGCCAAAACTGCGAGTTTTGACGAGTTCCACGTAACCGGACCCGGGGCTCCCAAAAAGTTTGGCTCGCAGCTGTACCCAAAATCGCTGAGTAATAGCATACAAAACCGTCGAGAATAGGCCAAAACTACGCTTTTTGATGAGTTATCCGTAACCGGACCCCGGGGTTCCCGAAACTTTCGGATCACAAGAGTTTTGACGAGTTCCCCGTAACTGGACCCAAGGGTTCCCGAAACATTCGGATAAAAGCGGAACCCAAAAATCAGTAACTAATAGCCTAGAAAACTGGTCGGAATAGTCCAAAACTGCGAGTTTTGACGAGTTCCCCGTAAGTGGATCTCGGGGCTCCCGAAAAGTTCGGATCGCAGCGGGATCCAAAATCAGTGAGTAATAGCATAAAAACTTGCCAGATTAGGCCAAAACTGTGACATTTGACGAGTTCCACATAACCGGACACCGGGGTTCCCAAAACATTCGGATGACAACGGAACTCAAAATCAATGACTAATAGCATATAAAACTGGTCAGGATAGGCCAAAACTGCGAGTTTTGACGAATTCCACGTAACCAGACCCCGGGGTTCCCAAAACATTCGGATCCTAGGAGGACCCAAAATCAGTGACTAATAGCATAGAAACGTGGCCAGAATAGGTCAAAACTGCTAGTTTTGACGAGTTCCACATAACTAGACTTCGGGATTCCCGAATCGTTCGGATCGCAGCGGGATTCAAAATCAGTGAGTAATTGCCTATAGAACTAGCCAGAATAGGCCAAAACTGCGAGTTTTGACGAGTTCCATGTAACCGGACCCCGGGGTTTCCGAAACGTTTGGATCACAGGAGGACCCAAAACAGTGACTAACCGTAAAATCCTAGCCAGAACAGGTCAAAACTGCGAGTTTTGACAAGTTCCCTGTAACTGGACCTCGGGGTTCCCGAAACGTTCGGATCGCACCGGGATCCACAATCACTGAGTAATAGCATACAAAACTAGCGAGAATAGTCCAAAACTGCGATTTTTGACGACTTCCACGTAACCGGACCCCTGGGTTCCCGAAACGTTCGGATCCCAGCGGGACCCAAAATCAGTGACTAATTGCATACAAAACCGGCCTGAATAAGCCAAAACTGCGAGTTTTGAAGACATCCACGTAACCGGACCCCGGGGTACCCAAAATGTTCGGATCGTAGCGGGTCCCAAAATCAGTGAGTAATGGCATGCAAAACTGGCCAGAATAGACCAAAACTGTGAGTTTTGACGAGTTCCCCGTAACCGGACCCAAGGGTTCCCGAAACATTCGGTTCACAGCAGAACCCAAAATCAGTGACTAATAGCATCGAAAATGGGTCGGAATAGGCCAAAACTACGAGTTTTGACGAGTTCCCCGTAAGTTGATCTCGGGGTTCCCAAAATGTTCGGATTGCGGGGGGAGCCAAAATCAGTGAGTAATAGCGTACAAAACTACCCAGAATAGGACAAAACCGCGAGTTTTGACGAGTTCCACGTAACCGGACCCTGGGGTTCCCGAAAAGTTTGGCTCGCAGCGGGAACCAAAATCGTTGAGTAATAGCATACAAAACCGTCGAGAATAGGCCAAAACTACGCTTTTCGATGAGTTCCCCGTAACCGGACCCCGGGGTTCCCGAAACTTTCGGATCACAAGAGTTTTGACGAGTTCCCCGTAACCGGACCCAAGGGTTCCCGAAACATTCGGATCAAAGCGGAACCCAAAATCAGTAACTAATAGCATAGTAAACTGGTCGGAATAGTCCAAAACTGCGAGTTTTGACGAGTTCCCCGTAAGTGGATCTCGGGGTTCCCGAAACGTTCAGATTGCAGCGGGATCCATAATCAGTGAGTAATAGCATACAAAACTAGCCAGAATAGGCCAATATTGCAAGGTTTGACGAGTTCCACGTAACCGGACCCCGGGGTTCCCAAAACATTCGGATCACAACGAAACCCAAAATCAGTGACTAATAGCATAGAAAACTGGTCAGGATAGGCCAAAACTGCGAGTTTTAGCGAATTCCCCGTAAGTGGACCTCGGGGTTCCCGAAACGTACGGATCGCAGTGGGATCCAAAATCAGTTAGTAATAGCATACAAAACTAGCCAGAGTAGGACAAAACTACGAGTTTTGATGAGTTCCACGTAACCGGACCCCGGGGTTCCCGAAACGTTTGGATCGAAGTGGGACCCAAAATGACTGAGTAATAGTATACAAAATTGGCCAGAATAGTCCAAAACTATGATTTTTTACGAGTTCCTCGTAACCGGGCCACGGGGTTCCCGAAACATTCGGATCGCAGCGGGACCCAAAATCAGTGACTAATAGCATACAAAACTGGCCGGAATAGGCTAAAACTACGAGTTTTCACGAGTTCCACGTAACCGGACCCCGGGGTTCCCAAAACATTCGGATCCTAGGAGGACCCAAAATCAGTGACTAATAGCATAGAAACGTGGCCAGAATAGGTCAAAACTGCTAGTTTTGTCGAGTTCCCCATAACTGGACTTCGGGATTCCCGAATCGTTCAGATCGCAGCGGGATCCAAAATCAGCGAGTAATTGCCTATAGAACTAGCTAGAATAGGCCAAAACTGCGAGTTTTGACGAGTTCCACGTAACCGGACCCCGGGGTTTCCGAAACGTTTGGATCACAGGAGGACACAAAATAGTCACTAAGTGTAAAATCCTGGCCAGAATAGGTCAGAACTGCGAGTTTTGACGAGTTCCCCGTAACTGGACCTCGGGGTTCCGAAACGTTCGGATCGCACCGGGATCCACAATCACTGAGTAATAGCATACAAAACTAGCGAGAATAGTCCAAAACTGCGATTTTTGACGAGTTCCACGTAACCGGACACTTGGGTTCCCGAAACGTTCGGATCGCAGCGGGACCCAAAATCAGTGACTAATAGCATACAAAACCGGTCAGAATAGGCCAAAACTGCGAGTTTTGAAGACTTCCACGTAACCGGACCCCGGGGTACCCAAAACGTCCGGATCGTAGCGGGTCCCAAAACCAGTGAGTAATGGCATGCAAAACAGGCCAGAATAGACCAAAGCTGCGAGTTTTGACGAGTTCCCCGTAACCGGACCCAAGGGTTCCCGAAACATTCGAATCACAACAGAACCCAAAATGAGTGACTAATAGCATAGAAAACGGGTCGGAATAGGCCAAAACAGTGAGTTTTGACGAGTTCCCTGTAAGTGGATCTCGGGGTTCCCAAAACGTTCGGATCACGGCGGGATCCAAAATCAGTGAGTAGTGGCATACAAAACTAGCCAGAGTAGGACAAAACTACGAGTTTTGATGAGTTCCACGTAACCGGACCCCGGGGTTCCCGAAACGTTTGGATCAAAGTGGGACCCAAAATGACTGAGTAATAGTATACAAAATTGGCCAGAATAGTCCAAAACTATGATTTTTTACGAGTTCCCCGTAACCGGGCCACGGGGTTCCCGAAACATTCGGATCGCAGCGGGACCCAAAATCAGTGACTAATAGCATACAAAACTGGCCGGAATAGGCTAAAACTACGAGTTTTGACGAGTTCCACGTAACCGGACCCCGGGGTTCACAAAACATTCGGATCCTAGGAGGACCCAAAATCAGTGACTAATAGCATAGAAACGTGGCCAGAATAGGTCAAAACTGCTAGTTTTGACGAGTTCCCCATAACTAGACTTCGGGATTCCCGAATCGTTCGGATCGCAGCGGGATCCAAAATCAGTGAGTAATTGCCTATAGAACTAGCCAGAATAGCCGAAAACTGCGAGTTTTGACGAGTTCCACGTAACCGGACCCTGGGGTTTCCGAAACGTTTGGATCACAGGAGGACACGAAACAGTCACTAAGCGTAAAATCCTGGCCAGAATAGGTCAAAACTGCAAGTTTTGACGAGTTCCGTGTAACTGGACCTCGAGGTTCCCGAAACGTTCGGATCACAGCGGGATCCAAAATTAGTGAGTAATAGCATACAAAACTAGCGAGAATAGTCATTAAAATGCGATTTTTGACGAGTTCCACGTAACCAGACACTTGGGTTCCCGAAACATTCGGATCGCAGCGGGACCCAAAATCAGTGACTAATAGCATACAAAACCGGTCAGAATAGGCCAAAACTGCGAGTTTTGAAGACTTCCACGTAACCGGACCCCGGGGTACCCAAAACGCCTGGATCGTAGCGGGTCCCAAAGTCAGTGAGTAACGGCATGCAAAACTGGCCAGAATAGACCAAAACTGCGAGTTTTGACGAGTTCCCCGTAACCGGACCCAAGGGTTCCCGAAACATTCGGATCACAACAGAACCCAAAATGAGTGACTAATAGCATAGAAAACGGGTCGGACTAGGCCAAAACTGTGAGTTTTGACGAGTTCCCCATAAGTGGATCTCGGGGTTGCCAAAACGTTCGGATCGCGGCGCGATCCAAAATCAGTGAGTAGTAACATACAAAACTACCAAGAATACGCCAAAATTGCGAGTTTTGACGAGTTCCACGTAACCGGACCCCGGGGTTCCCGAAACGTTTGGCTCGCAGCGGGACCCAAAATCACTAAGTAATAGCACACAAAACCGTCCAGAATAGGCTAAAACTGTGCTTTTTGATGAGTTCCCCATAACCGGACCCCAGGGTTCTCGAAATTTTTGGATCACAAGAGTTTTGACGAGTTCCCCGTAACCGGACCCAAGGGTTCCCGAAACATTCGGATCAGAGTGGAACCCAAAATCAGTAACTAATAGCATAGAAAGCTGGTCGGAATAGTCCAAAACTGCGAGTTTTGACGAGTTCCTCGTAAGTGGATCTCGGGGTTCCCGAAACGTTCAGATCGCAGCGGGATCCAAAATCAGTGAGTAATAGCATACAAAACTAGCCAGAATAGGCCAAAATAGCAAGGTTTTACTTGTTCCACGTAACCGGACCCCGGGGTTCCAAAACATTCGGATCACAACGGAACCCAAAATCAGTGACTAATAGCATAGAAAACTGGCCAGGATAGGCCAAAACTGCGAGTTTTAACGAATTCCCCGTAAGTGGACCTCGGGGTTCCCGAAACATTCGGATCGCAGTGGGATCCAAAATCAGTGAGTAATAGCATACAAAACTAGCCAGAGTAGGACAAAACTACGAGTTTTGATGAGTTCCACGTAACTGGACCCCGGGGTTCCCAAAACGTTTCGATCGAAGCGGGACCCAAAATGACTGAGTAATTGCATATAAAATTGGCCAGAATAGTCCAAAACTATGATTTTTTACGAGTTCCCCGTAACCGGGCCACGGGGTTCCCGAAACATTCGGATCGCAGCGGGACCAAAAATCAGTGACTAATAGCATACAAAACTGGCCGGAATAGGCTAAAACTACGAGTTTTGACGAGTTCGACGTAACCGGACCCCGGGGTTCCCAAAACATTCGGATCCTAGGAGGACCCAAAATCAGTGACTAATAGCATAGAAACATGGCCAAAATAGGTCAAATACGCTAGTTTTGACGAGTTCCCCATAACTAGATTTCGGGATTCTCGAATCGTTCGGATCGCAGCGGGATCCAAAATCAGTGAGTAATTGCCTATAGAACTAGCCAGAATAGGCCAAAACTGCGAGTTTTGACGAGTTCCACGTAACCGGACCTCGGGGTTTCCGAAACGTTTGGATCACAGGAGGACACAAAACAGTCACTAAGCGTAAAATCCTGGCCAGAATAGGTCAAAACTGCGAGTTTTGACGAGTTCCCTGTAACTGGACCTCGGGGTTCCCGAAACGTTCGGATCACAGCGGGATCCAAAATCAGTGAGTAATAGCATACAAAACTTGCGAGAATACTCCAAAACTGCGATTTTTTACGAGTTCCACGTAACTGAAGACTTGGGTTCCCGAAACGTTCGGATCGCAGCGAGACCCAAAATCAGTGACTAATAGCATACAAAACCAGCCAGAATAGGTCAAAACTGCGAGTTTTGAAGACTTCCACGTAACCGGACCCCGGGGTACCCAAAACGTCCGGATCGTAGCGGGTCCCAAAGTCAGTGAGTAACGACATGCAAAACAGGCCAGAATAGACCAAAACTGCGAGTTTTGAAGAGTTCCCCGTAACCGGACCCAAGGGTTCCCGAAACATTCGGATCACAGCAGAACCCAAAATCAGTGACTAAGAGCATAGAAAACGGGTCAGAATAGGCCAAAACTGTGAGTTTTGACGAGTTCCCCGTAAGTGGATCTCGGGGTTCCCAAAACGTTCGGATCGCGGCGGGATCCAAAATCAGTGAGTAGTAACATTCAAAACTACGAAGAATACGCCAAAATTGCGAGTTTTGACGAGTTCCACGTAACCGGACCCCGGGGTTCCCGAAACGTTTGGCTCGCAGCGGGACCCAAAATCACCAAGTAATAGCATACAAAACCGTCCAGAATAGGCTAAAACTGCGCTTTTTGATGAGTTCCCCATAACCGGACCCCGGGGTTCCCGAAACTTTCAGATCACAAGAGTTTTGACGAGTTCCCCGTAACCGGACCCAAGGATTCCCGAAACATTCGGATCAAAGCGGAACCCAAAATCAGTAACTAATAGCATGGAAAACTGATCGAAATAGTCCAAAACCGCGAGTTTTGATGAGTTCCCTGTAAGTGGATCTCGGGGTTCCCGAAACGTTCAGATCGCAGCGGGATCCAAAGTCATTGAGTAATAGCATACAAAACTAGCCAGAATAGGCCAAAATTGCAAGGTTTGACGAGTTCCACGTAACCGGATCCCGGGGTTCCCAAAACATTCGGATCACAACGGAACCCAAAATCAGTGACTAATAGCATAGAAAACTGGTCAGGATAGGCCAAAACGGCGAGTTTTAAGGAATTCCCCGTAAGTGGACCTCGGGGTTCCCGAAACGTTCGGATCGCAGTGGGATCCAAAATCAGTGAGTAATAGCATAAAAAACTAGCCACAGTAGGACAAAACTACGAGTTTTTATGAGTTCCACGTAACCGGACCCAGGGGTTCCCGAAACGTTTGGATCGAAGTGGGACCCAAAATGACTGAGTAATAGCATACAAAATTGGCCAGAAGTGTCCAAAACTATGATTTTTTACGAGTTCCCCGTAACCGGGCCACGGGGTTCCCGAAACATTCGGATCGCAGCGGGACCCAAAATCAGTATCTAATAGCATACAAAACCAGCCAGTATAGGCCAAAACTGCGAGTTTTGAAGACTTCCACGTAACCGGACCCCGGGGTACCCAAAACGTTCGGATCATAGCGGGTCCCAAAATCACTGAGTAATGGCATGCAAAACTGGCTAGAATAGACCAAAACTGCGAGTTTTGAAGAGTTCCCCGTAACCGGACCCAATGGTTCCCGAAACATTCGGATCACAGCAGAACCCAAAATCAGTGACTAAGAGCATAGAAAACGGGTCAGAATAGGCCAAAACTGTGAGTTTTGACGAGTTCCCCGTAAGTGGATCTTGGGGTTCCCAAAACATTCGGATCGCGGCGGGATCCAAAATCAGTGAGTAGTAGCATACAAAACTACCAAGAATACGCCAAAATTGCATGTTTTGACGAGTTCCATATTTATTATTGCCTCTAGGGCATAATTCCAACAGTCTCCCACTTGCACTAGAGTCAATAATCTAGCCCTCACATCATCATGCGAATTACATTGTAATAAATCTAACACCCATACAATTCTGGTGTTGATCATGCTTTGCCCGTGGAAGAGGTTTAGTCAGCGGGTCTGCTACATTCAGATCCGTGTACACTTTGCATATATTTACGTCCTCCCCTTCGACGTAGTCGCAGATGAGGTTGAAGCGTCGTTTGATGTGTCTGGTCTTCTTGTGAAACCGTGGTTCCTTTGCTAAGGTAATGGCACCCGTGTTGTCACAGAACAAGGTTATTGGATTCAGTGCGCTTGGCACCAATCCAAGATCCGTCAGGAACTGCTTCATCCACACACCCTCCTTAGCCGCCTCCGAGGCAGCCATGTACTCCGCTTCACATGTAGAATCAGCTACGACGCTTTGCTTGGAACTGCACCAGCTTACTGCACCCCCATTAAGAATAAATACGTATCCGGTTTGTGACTTAGAGTCGTCCGGATCTATGTCAAAACTTGCATCGACGTAACCCTTTACGGCGAGCTCTTCGTTACCTCCATACACGAGAAACATCTCCTTAGTCCTTTTTAGGTACTTCAGGATATTCTTGACCGCCGTCCAGTGATCCACTCCTGGATTACTCTGGAACCTGCCTGCCATACTTATGGCCAGGCTAACGTCCGGTCTAGTGCACAACGTTGCATACATGATAGAGCCTATGGCTGAAGCATAGGGGACGGAGCGCATATGCTCTCAATCTTCATCAGTTGCTGGGCACTGAGTCTTACTCAATCTCGTACCTTGTAAAACTGGCAAGAACCCTTAATTGGACTGTTCCATTTTGAACCTCTTCAAAACTTTATCAAGGTATGTGCTTTGTGAAAGTCCTATCAGGCGTTTTGATCTATCCCTATAGATCTTAATGCCTAGAATGTAAGCAGCTTCTCCTAGGTCCTTCATAGAGAAACTTTTATTCAAGTAACCTTTTATGCTCTCCAAAAGCTCTACGTTGTTTCCAATCAGTAATATGTCATCCACATATAATATTAGAAACGCCACAGAGCTCCCACTCATTTTCTTGTAAATACAAGATTCTCCAACCACTTGTATAAACCCAAATGCTTTGATCACCTCATCAAAGCGTTTTTTCCAACTCCGAGATGCTTGCACCAGTCCATAAATGGATCGCTGGAGCTTGCACACTTTGTCAGCATTTTTAGGATCGACAAAACCTTCGGGTTGCATCATATACAACTCTTCCTTAAGGAAACCGTTAAGGAATGCCGTTTTGACATCCATCTGCCAAATTTCATAATCGAAAAATGCAGCTATTGCTAACATGATTCTGACGGACTTAAGCATCGCTACGGGAGAGAAAGTCTCATCGTAGTCAATTCCTGGAACTTGTGAAAAACCCTTTGCCACAAGTCGAGCTTTATAAACGGTCACATTACCGTCAGCGTCCGTCTTCTTCTTAAAGATCCATTTGTTCTGAATAGCCTTGCGGCCCTCAGGCAGTATCTCCAAAGTCCACACTTTGTTCTCATACATGGATCCTATCTCGGATTTCATGGCTTCCAGCCATTTGTTGGAATCTGGGCCCACCATTGATTCTTCATAATTTGCAGGTTCATTGTTGTCTAACAACATGATTGACAAAACGGGATTACCGTACCACTCTGGAGCAGCACGTGGTCACGTCGACCTGCGTGGTTCTATGGTAACTTGAACCGGAGTTTCATGATCATCATCATTAACTTCCTCCTCAACCGGCGCTGCAAGGACAGGGGTTTCCCCTTGCCCTGCGCCACCATCCAGAGGGATGAGAGGTTCGACAACCTCATCAAGTTCTATCTTCCTCCCACTCAATTCTCTCGAGAGAAAACTCCTTCTCGAGAAAAGCTCGTTTTTAGCAACAAACACTTTGCCCTCGGATTTGAGATAGAAGGTGTACCCAACTGTCTCTTTTGGGTAACCTATGAAGATGCACCTTTCCGCTTTGGGTTCCAGCTTTTCAGGCTGAAGGTTTTTGACATAAGCATCACATCCCCAAACTTTAAGAAACGACAACTTTGGCCTTTTGCCATACCACAGTTCGTATGGTGTCGTCTCAACGGATTTTGATGGTGCCCTATTTAAAGTGAATGCAGCTGTGTCTAATGCATAACCCCAAAACGATAACGGCAAATCGGTAAGAGACATCATAGATCGCACCATCTCTAATAAAGTACGATTACGACGTTCGGACACACCATTACGCTGTGGTGTTCCAGGCAGTGTCAACTGTGAAACAATTCCACATTGTCTTAAGTGAGCACCAAACTCGAAACTCAGATATTCACCACCACGATGAGACCGTAGGAACTTGATCTTCTTGTTACGATGATTTTCAACTTCACTCAGAAATTGCTTGAACTTTTCAAATGTTTCAGACTTGTGCTTCATCAAGTAGACATAACCATACCTACTCAAATCGTCAGTGAAGGTGAGAAAATAACGATATCCGCCGCGTGCCTCCACGCTCATCGGACCGCACACATTGGTATGTATGATTTCCAATAAGTCACTGGCACGCTCCATTGTTCCAGAGAACAGAGTTTTAGTCATCTTGCCCATGAGGCATGGTTCGCACGTGTCAAGTGAATCAAAGTCAAGTGACTCCAAAAGTCCATCGGTATGGAGTTTCTTCATGCGCTTTACACCAATATGACCTAAGCGGCAGTGCCACAAAAATATGGCGCTATCATTGTTAACTCTAATTCTTTTGGTCTCAATGTTATGTATATGTGTATCACTATCAAGATTAAATATGAACAATCCTCTCACATTGGGTGCATGACCATAAAAGATGTTACTCATAGAAATAGAACAACCATTATTCTCTGACTTAAAAGAGTAACCGTCTCGCAATAAACAAGATCCAAATATAATGTTCATGCTCAACGCAGGCACTAAATAACAATTATTCAAGTTCATAACTAATCCCGATGGTAACTAAAGTGAAACTGTGCCGACGGCGATTGCATCAACCTTGGAACCATTTCCTACGCGCATCGTCACTTCATCTTTCGCCAGCCTTCGCCTATTCCGCAGTTCCTGTTTCGAGTTGGAAATATGAGCAACAGAACCGGTATCGAATACCCAGGGACTACTACGAGAGCCGGTTAAGTACACATCAATAACATGTATATCAAATATACCTGATTTTTCTTTGTCCGCCTTCTTATCAGCCAGATACTTGGGGCAGTTGCGCTTCCAGTGACCCATACCCTTGCAATAGTAGAACTCTGTTTCAGGCTTAGGTCCAGCTTTGTGTTTCTTCGTTGGATTGGCAACAGGCTTGCCGCTCTTCTTTGAATTGCCCTTCTTGCCTTTGCCGTTTCTCTTGAAACTAGTGGTCTTATTCACCATCAACACTTGATGCTCTTCACGGAGTTCAGAATCTGCAACTTTCAGTATCGCAAACAACTCGCCGGGTGACTTGTTCATCCCTTGCATGTTGTAGTTCAACACAAAGCCCTTATAGCTTGGCGGCAGTGATTGAAGAATTCTGTCAGTGATAGCCTCTTGTGGGAGTTCAATCCCCAGCACAGCTAGACGGTTTGAGTACCCAGACATTTTGAGCACATGTTCACTGACAGACGAATTCTCCTCCATCTTGCAAGCATAGAATTTATCGTAGGTCTCATACCTCTCAATCCGGGCGTTCTTCTGAACGATAAACTTCAACTCCTGGAACATCTCATATGCTCCATGACGCTCAAAGCGACGTTGAAGTCCCGGTTCTAAGCCATACAAGACTGCACATTGAACTACTGAGTAGTCCTCCTTACGTGTTAACCAAGCGTTCTTAGCATCCTGGTCAGCCGTAGCGGGTGGTTCATCTCCTAGCGCAGTATTAAGGACATAATCCTTCTTCCCAGCTTGTAGGATCAAATTAAGATTACGAGCCCAATCTACAAAGTTGCTTCTATCATCTTTCAACTTAGCTTTCTCTAGGAACGTATTAAAATTCAGGGTGACTATCACGTGACCCATGATCTACAACACAAATATATTCAAAGTGGACTTAGACTATGTTCAAGATAATTAGACTTTAACTTAATCAAATTACTTGCTAAACTCCCACTCAAAAAATACATCTCTCTAGTCATTTGAGTGGTTCATGACCCACTTACACTAGCTCAAGTCCGATCATCACGTGAGTTGAGTATAGTTTCAGTGGTAAGCATCCCTATGCTAATCATATCAACTATATGATTCATGATCGACCTTTCGGTCTCATGTGTTCCGAGGCCATGTCTGCACATGCTAGGCTCCTCAAGCTTAACCCGAGTGTTCCGCGTGTGCAACTGTTTTGCACCCGTTGTATGTGAACGTTGAGTCTATCACACCCGATCATCACGTGGTGTCTCGAAACGACGAACTGTAGCAACGGTGCACTGTCGGGGAGAACACAATTTCGTCTTGAAATTTTAGTGAGAGATCACCTCATAATGCTACATCGTTCTAAGCAAAATAAGGTGCATAAAAGGATTAGCATCACATGCAATTCAAAAGTGACATGATATGACCATCATCACGTCCTGCTTGATCTCCATCACCAAAGCACCGGCACGATCTTCTTGTCACCGGCGCCACACCATGATATCCATCAACGTGGCGCCATCGGGGTTGTTGTGCTACTCATGCTATTACTACTAAAACTACATCCTAGCAAAATAGTAAACGCATCTGAAGCACAAACGTTAGTTTAAAGACAACCCTTTTGCTCCTGCCGGTTGTCATACCATCGACGTGCAAGTCGATATTATCTATTACAACATGATCATCTCATACATCCAATATATCACATCACATCGTTGGCCATATCACATCACAAGCATACCCTGCAAAAACAAGTTAGACGTCCTCTAATTTTGTTGTTGCATGTTTCACATGGTGACCATGGGTATCTAGTAGGATCGCATCTTACTTACGCAAACACCACAACGGAGATATATGAATTGTTATTTAACCTTATACAAGGACCTCCTCGGTCAAATCTGATTCAACTAAAGTTGGAGAAACCGACACTTGCCAGTCATCTTTGAGCAAAGGGGGTTACTCGTAGTGATGAAACCTGTCTCTTGTAAGCGTACGAGTAATGTCGGTCCAAGCCGCTTCAATCCAACAATACCGCGGAATCGAGAAAAGACTAAGGAGGGCAGCAAAACGCACATCACCGCCCACAAAACCTTTTGTGTTCTACTCGAGAAGACATCTACGCATGAACCTAGCTCATGATGCCACTGTAGGGGAACGTCGCAAGGGAAACAAAAATTTTCCTACGCGCACGAAGACCTATCATGGTGATGTCCATCTACGAGAGGGGATGTGTGATCTACGTACCCTTGTAGATCGTACAGCAGAAGCGATTAGAGATCACGGTTGATGTAGTGGAACGTCCTCACGTCCCTCGATCCGCCCCGCGAACAATCCCGCGATCAGTCCCACGATCTAGTACCGAACGGACGGCACCTCCGCGTTCAGCACACGTACAGCTCGACGATGATCTCGGCCTTCTTGATCCAGAAAGAGAGACGGAGAGGTAGAAGAGTTCTACGGCAGCGTGACGGCGCTCCGGAGGTTGGTGATGATCTCGTCTCAGCAGGGCTCCGCCCGAGCTCCGCAGAAACGCGATCTGGAGGAAAAACCGTGGAGGTATGTGGTCGGGCTGCCGTGGAAAAGTCGTCTCAAATCAGCCCTAAAACCTCCATATATATAGGTGGGAGGGAGGGGAGGAGGCAGCCTCAAAACCTAAAGGTTTGGCCGAAATTGGAGGTGGAGGAGTCCTACTCCAATCCTACTTGGAGTAGGATTCCACCTTCCCACTTGGAAACTCTTTCCACCTTGTGTTTTTTCCTTCTCAAACCTTATGGGCCTTAGTGGGAACTTATTCCAGCCCACTAGGGGCTGGTTTATCTCTTCCCATAGCCCATGAGACCCCTTCGGGCGTGACACCCCTCCCGATGGTCCCCGGCACCCCTCCCGGCACTCCCGGTACACTACCGATGAGCCCGAAACTTTTCCGGTAATGCACGAAAACCTTCCGGTAACCAAATGAGGTCATCCTATATATCAATCTTCGTTTCCGGACCATTCCGGAAACCCTCGTGACGTCCGTGATCTCATCCGGGACTCCGAACAACATTCGGTAACCAACCATATAACTCAAATACGCATAAAACAACGTCGAACCTTAAGTGTGCAGACCCTGCGGGTTCGAGAACTATGTAGACATGACCCGAGAGACTCGTCGGTCAATATCCAATAGCGGGACCTGGATGCCCATATTGGATCCTACATATTCTACGAAGATCTTATCGTTTGAACCTCAGTGCCAAGGATTCATATAATCCCGTATGTCATTCCCTTTGTCCTTCGGTATGTTACTTGCCCGAGATTCGATCGTCAGTATCCGTATACCTATTTCAATCTCGTTTACTGGCAAGTCTCTTTACTCGTTCCGTAATACAAGATCCCGCAACTTACACTAAGTTACATTGCTTGCAAGGCTTGTGTGTGATGTTGTATTACCGAGTGGGCCCCGAGATACCTCTCCGTTCACATGGAGTGACAAATCACAGTCTTGATCCATACTAACTCAACTAACACCTTCGGAGATACCTGTAGAGCATCTTTATAGTCACCCAGTTACGTTGCGACGTTTGATACACACAAAGCATTCCTCCGGTGTCAGTGAGTTATATGATCTCATGGTCATAGGAATAAATACTTGACACGCAGAAAACAGTAGCAACAAAATGACACGATCAACATGCTACGTCTATTAGTTTGGGTCTAGTCCATCACATGATTCTCCTAATGATGTGATCCCGTTATCAAGTGACAACACTTGCCTATGGCCAGGAAACCTTGACCATCTTTTGAACAACGAGCTAGTCAACTAGAGGCTTACTAGGGACAGTGTTTTGTCTATGTATCCACACAAGTATTGTGTTTCCAATCAATACAATTATAGCATGGATAATAAACGATTATCATGAACTAAGAAATATAATAATAACTAATTTATTATTGCCTCTAGGGCATATTTCCAACAACTTGCTAGTAAACGAGATTGAAATAGGTGTGCGGATACTGACGATCGAATCTCGGGCAAGTAACATACCGAAGGACAAAGGGAATGACATACGGGATTGTATGAATCCTTGGCACTGAGGTTCAAACGATAAGATCTTCGTAGAATAAGTAGGATCAAATATGGGCATCCAGGTCCCGCTATTGGATATTGACCGAGGAGTCCCTCGGGTCATGTCTACATAGTTCTCAAACCCGCAGGGTCTGCACACTTAAGGTTCGACGTTGTTTTATGCGAATTTGAGTTATATGGTTGGTTACCGAATGTTGTTTGGAGTCCCGAATGAGATCACATACGTCACGAGGGTTTCCGGAATGGTCCGGAGACAAAGATGGATATATAGGATGACCTCATTTGATTACCAGAAGGTTTTCGGAATTACCGGGAATGTACCGGGAATGACGAATGGGTTTCGGATGTTTACCCGGGGGGGGGCAGCCCACCCCGGGGAAGCATAGGCATTAGGGGTGCCGCACCAGCCCTTAGTGGGCTGGTGGACAAACCTAGAGAGGCCCCTGCGCAGGGAGATAGAAAATCAAAGGAGAAAAAAAGGGGAAGTGGGAAGGAAGGGAAGGACTCCACCTTCCAATCCTAGCTAGTTGGACTAGGATTGGAGGAGGACTCCTCCTCCCCCCCATCAGGCGAACCCCAAGGCAAGGCCCCTCCCCACCCCCCTATATATACGGAGGTTTTAGGGCTGATTTGAGACAATTTTTCCACGGCATCCCGACAACATACCTCCACGGTTTTTCCTCTAGATCGCGTTTCTGCGGAGCTCGGGCGGAGCCCTGCTGAGATTAGATCACCACCAACCTCCGGAGCGCCATCACGCTGCTCGAGAACTGATCTACCTCTCCGTCTCTCTTGCTAGATCAAGAAGGCCGAGATCATCGTCGAGCTGTACGTGTGCTGAACACGGAGGTGCCGTCCGTTCGGCACTAGATCAGAGCAGATTGCGGTACGGTTCGTGGGACGGTTCGCGGGGCGGATTGAGGGACGTGAAGGCGTTCCCCTACATCAACCGCGTTTATTAATGCTTCTGCTGTGCGATCTACAAGGGTACGTAGATCTGAAATCCCCCTCGTAGATAAACATCACCATGATAGGTTTTCGTGCGCGTAGGAAAAATTTTGTTTCCCATTCGACGTTCCCCAACACCCAGGAGTGGCCAGAATAGGATAAAACCGCGAGTTTTGACGAGTTCCCCGTAACTAAACAGTGGGATTCCCGAAACGTTTGGATCGCAGCGGGATCCAAAATCAGTGAGTAATTGCCTATAGAACTAGCCAGAATAGGCCAGAACTGCGAGTTTTGACGAGTTCCACGTAACCGCACCCTGGGATTTCCGAAACATTTGGATCACAGCACGACCCAAAATCACTGAGTAATAACATACAAAATTGGCCACAATAGTCCAAAACTGCGATTTTTTACGAGTTCCCCGTAACCGGACCCCGAGGTTCCCGAAACGTTTGGCTCGCAGCGGGACCCAAAATCACTGAGTAATAAGCATACAAAACTGGCCAGAATAGGCCAAAACTGTGCTTTTTGAGAGTTCCCTGTAACCGGACCCCGGGGTTCCCGAAACTTTCGGATCACAAGAGTTTTGACGAGTTCCCTCTAACCGGACCCAAGGGTTCCCGAAACATTCGGATCACAATGGAACCCAAACTCAGTAACTAATAGCATAGAAAACTGGTAGGAATAGGCCAAAATTGCGAGTTTTGACGAGTACCCCGTAAGTGGATCTCGGGTTTCCCAAAACGTTCGGATCGCAGCGGGATCCAAAATCAGTGAGAAATATCATACAAAACTAGTCAGAATAGGCCAAAGCTACGAGTTTTGACGAGTTCCACGTAACCGGACAATGGGGTTCCCGAAACATTCGGATCGCAGCGGGACCCAGAATCAGTGACTAATAGCATACAACGAGTTTTGACGAGTTCCACGTAACCGGACCCCGTGGTTCCCAAAACATTTGGATCCCAGTAGGACCCAAAATCAGTGACTAATAGCATACAAACGTTGCCAGAATAGGTCAAAACCGTTAATTTTGACGAGTTCCCCATAACTAAACTTTGGGATTCCCGAAACGTTCGGATCGCAGCGGGAACAAAAATCAGTGAGTAATTGCCTATAGAACTAGCCAGAATAGGCCAAAACTGCGAGTTTTGACGAGTTCCACTTAATCGGACACCAGGGTTTCCGAAACGTTTGGATCGCAGCACGACCAAAAATCACTGAGTAATAGCATAGAAAATTGGCCACAATAGTCCAAAACTGCGATTTTTAACGAGTTCCCCGTAATCGGACACCGGGGTTCCCAAAACGTTTGGCTCACAGCGGGACCCAAAATCACTGAGTAATAAGCATACAAAACCGGCCAGAATAGGCCAAAACTGCGCTTTTTGAGAGTTCCCCGTAACCGAATCCCGGGGTTCCCGAAATTGCGGATCACAAGAGTTTTGACGAGTTCCCCGTAATCGGACCAAAGGGTTCCCAAAACATTCGAATCATTGTGGAACCCAAAATCAATGACGAGTTTTGACGAGTTCCCCGTAAGTGGATCTCGAGGTTCCCGAAATGTTTGGATCGCGGCGGGATCCAAAATCAATGAGTAATAGCATACATAACTAGCCAGAATAGGCCAAAACTGCGAGTTTTGGCGAATTCCACGTAACCAGACCCCGGGGTTGCCCAAACGTTTGGCTCGCAGCGGGACCCAAAATCACTGAGTACTAGCATACAAAACTGGCCATAATAGGCCAAAACAACTCTTTTTGACGAGTTCCCCGTAACCGGACCCCGGGGTTCCCGAAACTTTCGGATCACAAGAGTTTTGACGAGTCCCTGTAACCGGACCCAAGGGTTCCCGAAACATTTGGATGACAGCGGAACCCAAAATCAGTAACTAATAGCATAGAAAACTGGTAGGAATAGGCCAAAATTGTGAGTTTTTACGAGTACCCCGTAAGTGGATCTCGGGTTTCCCAAAACATTCGGATCGCAGTGGGATCCGAAATCAGTGAGTAATAGCATACAAAACTAGCGAGAATAGGCCAAAACTACGAGTTTTCACGAGTTCCACGTAATCGGACAACGGAGTTCCCGAAACATTCGGATCACAGCGGGACCCAAAATCAGTCACTAATAGCATACAAAACTGGCCGGAATAGGCCAAAACAACGAGTTTTGACGA